>NC_140943.1:12760329-12837829 GCF_014529385.1 Adiantum capillus-veneris | reverse complement strand
TGAACTTGGTCTCGCTTCTCCGCCGAAATTGGATTCCATTCGGAAGATGAATGGGCTTCATCGCTTCAAGGTTCGAAATGGACAAGACCAAAGGATCAAAGAGGTGTTGACTCCCCCTGAAAAGGAGGTGATCCAGCCGCACCTTCCGGTACGGCTACCTTGTTACGACTTCACTCCAGTCACTAGCCTGCCTTAGGCATCTGTCCCCTTGCGGTTAAGCCAACGACTTCGGGCATGGCCAGCTTCCGTAGTGTGACGGGCGGTGTGTACAAGGCCCGGGAACGGATTCACCGCCGTATGGCTGACCGGCGATTACTAGCGATTCCGGCTTCATGCAGGCGAGTTGCAGCCTGCAATCCGAACTGAGACCGAGTTTCTGAGGTTAGCTTGCCCTCGCTGTTACCATATACATGTGGTAGTGATGTGTGTGAACACACTAGGACCGCCGGGGCATTTTTTCCCTCTTTAGGAGGTTTTTTCCCCCGTGCATTGTATATACGCCCATCACTCTAGGGCTATCTATCTTTCCATTGCGCACTAAGTAACACACTCTCTATTGTGTGCCTTGAGCTTCCTTCGTCTTCTCCAAGCTGTGTGTGTTTCTCTGCAACCCTAATTCCAACAATTGGTATCAGAGCAGGTCACGTCCTCCCGGGCTTAGTCGCCAGCTGCTCCAGCACACGCCTGCTCACTTTCTCCGATTTCAGTGAGCTTTGGCGAGCGTTCGCAGGTCGACAAATATTTTGGAAGATCTCGAAGAGCTCGGTCTGCTCAGAATTTTGATTTGGGCTCATTTCGGCCTCCGTTTCCACTACGGCAGTACTGCACAGGCTATTTCGTCATTTTGTGCAGATTTTCTGTCAGTGCCGTTTTCTGCATAACAGGTGCCTTATAGTCTTCTACGGTTTGTGCTATATAGCACAAGTTGTTCCCGCTCCATTTCTCCTATTTTCGGGCAGTTTTCACATCAGGTGCAGCATTTACCATGGCTGACAACAACAACACAGATGTGTTCAAGATGTTTGCTGCTGAGGACAGGTTGGATGGGGACAACTACCCTATGTGGGCTTATATGATGCAACACGTTCTTGTGTCAAAAGGTGTCTGGAACATTGTGCAGGGCATTGATGTACGTCCTGGTTCTGAAGATGTAGGCGATATTGAGGATGTTGCAGGTCTTGCTGCAAGGATTGCAGCTGTTAGAGTTGTTTTGCCTACAGCAGAACAAGCTCGTTGGGATGTTAAGGATGCGCAGGCTCATGCATTGATTGCGTTGTCTGTGAAGCGCACCATTATTCCTCACATCTGTTCAGCAAAATCTGCAAAACAGGCTTGGGATATTCTAGCAGGTCTTTATGCAAGCCGCAATGAGGCTAAAATTGCTTTGCTGCGTAAAGAGCTAGAGTCGAAGATTATGCATGAGGAAGATGATATGGACACTTTCCTTGCTAGTGTCAAGGATATCAATGAGCAACTCATTTCTGCAGGTGAAGTCATTTCTGACAGTTCCCTTGTGCAGACTGTTCTTGATGCCTTACCAGATTCCTACCAGACTTTTGCTAGTACTTGGAGACTGATGACCCAAGGAAATCCTGAAGTTGTCAAGTTTGATGCATTATGCACATTGCTGTTGCAAGAGTCACTTTCTAGAAAAAACAGGACTAGGCAGCGTGCAGTTGAACAGGCTTTTATTGCTTCTCAAAGAAAGGGTGGTAACAGTAATGCAGCCACTTCTTATGGTTCTGCTGCGAGTGGCAAAAATTATGTTCCTAATGCTTCTGCTGGCAGCACTTCGTCTGGCAATTCTGGTGATAAGGGCAAAAAGAAGATGCGTTGCCATTATTGTAAAGCCAATGATCACTTGATCAAGTCGTGTCCTAAGTTGAAGGCCAAAGAGGCTAAGAAGAAAGAGGGTGGTTCCACTGCAAATGCTGGTTCCACTACAAATGCAGCCATTGTTGAGTCTTCTGTGAAAGGAGATTGTGATGCTGATGTTGATGCAGAATGGGCTTTTAGCGCAGAGTGCACTTACAATCCTGCTGTCCATGATGCATGCTTGTCAGTTGCTGCAGATTCACATGTGTGGTATTTCGACAGTGGTGCTACAAAGCACATTACCTCACATCATGAATTGTTTACCTCTCTCGAGTCTGTCCCTCATGGGAATTCAGTCACTTGTGCCAACAACGCCTCTTATCCAGTTCAGGGAGTTGGAAAGATTGTGCTCACTGCTGCTAATGGCAGTTCCTTCACACTTGTTGATGCACTTTATGTACCTGGGATCAAGAAGAATCTATTGTCTGTATCCGCACTTGCTAGACTTGGACTTGTAGTCAAATTTGTGGATGACAGATGTACAGTTCATGATCTCAGTTTTGGTGATGAAATTGTTGCATCTGGGCTTTTGTGCCGTGGGCTGTATAAGCTCACTTTGTATGACAAGTGTGGACAAAATTTTGCAAATGCTGTTGCAGATTCAAGGGCTATTTCAGATGCAAAACTTTGGCATGCACGTTTTGGTCATCTGAATTTTGCCAGTTTGCTGCGTTTGCAGAAATCTGATATGGTTGCTTCTTTGCCTCCTCTTGAAGCACCTATCAAACATGTTTGTGAAGGCTGTATTCTGGGTAAAATGCAGCGTTCTAAGTTTCCAAAGGATGGTTCAGTTAGGGCCACATGCAGGTTGCAGCTTGTGCATAGTGACGTTTGTGGGCCCATGCAAACTCCGTCCTTGGGCAATTACCTGTACTTCGTGACTTTCATTGATGATTACTCCAGGCATGCGTGGGTATTTCCGCTTAAAGCGAAGTCCGAAGTTTTTATGTGCTTCAAACAATTTTTGGCTATGGCTGAAAATGTCTCAAAATGTACTATGGGCACCCTCCGTTCCGATCGAGGGGGGGAGTATATGTCTCATGAATTTAATGCATTTCTGGCTAGTCGTGGGATAAAACACCAATGTACAGTGCCTTATACACCTCAGCAAAATGGTGTTGCTGAGAGGAAAAACAGGTCACTAACGGAAATGGCACGATGTATGGTCAAAAGTCAAGCTTTGCCGCATTCTTTTTGGCTTGAGGCCATCATGTGTGCCACTTATGTACTTAACAGGTGTCCTACGAAAGCTTTGCAGTCTATTACTCCATATGAAGCATGGCATGATAGAAAACCTTCTATTGAGCACATGCGTGTTTTTGGCTGTTTGGCATATGCTTTGGTGCCACAAGTGCAGCGCAGAAAATTGGATGATAAGGCTGTCAAATGTATTTTTGTTGGTTATAGTGCTGAAAGCAAAGGTTACAGGTTGTATCATCCGCAAACAAAACGTATTTTGGTTTCACGGGATGTAGTGTTTGTGGAAGATTCTGTTCAACCCTTGCTGTCATGTACTAGAGACAGTAATGTAAGCTCACAGGACATTTATGACACTTTGTTGCCTCTTTTCAGTGGTGGAAATACGAATGTAAGTTCCAATGAGGCAAATGTACAGCCTATGGGGGTTTCTGAAAATGTTTTAGAACAGCCTATTACTGATGCAGATGTACATGATGTACTTGATGAGGAAAGGGCTGAAAATGAGCAGGCTAGAGGTATGCCAAAATGGCTGGTGCACACTTTGCGTGACAGTAAATTGGATGCACCTTTATCTAGTCGTACTCGTTCAGGCTCTCGCCATGCATCTTATGCATCAGATTGTTATGCTTTGGCTGTGTCTAGTTTACATGATGTTGAGGAGCCTCTGTCTTTTGATGAAGCACAGAATTCAGAAAATTGGATTGCTGCCATGAAATCAGAATATGATGCACTTATAGAGAATGACACATGGACTTTATGTGATTTGCCTCCTGGCAAAAAGGCCATTGGTACGAAGTGGGTTTACAAGTTGAAACGCAAGCCGGATGGTGAGATCGATCGCCATAAGGCTCGACTTGTTGCAAAGGGTTATGCACAACAAAAAGGCATAGATTATGAAGAGACTTTTGCTCCCACTTGTCGTATGACTACTGTGCGTTTTCTATGTGCATTGGCAGCTCATTTCGGTTGGGATGTACATCAATCAGACATTGTTACTGCTTTCTTGAATGGTGACATATTTGAGGAAGTTTATGTAACGCAGCCTCGCGGTTTTGTCATAAAAGGACAAGAGGACAAAGTGTGCAAATGTAAGAAGGCTTTGTATGGGTTGAAGCAATCTCCTCGTGCTTGGTATGAGAAAGCTGACACTCATTTGGTTAAACGAGGCTTTCGTAACAGTCCAACAGAAAGCACATTGTATGTAAAGCGTGAGGATGATGTATTTCTCATTGTGGTTCTTTATGTTGATGATTTGCTGATCACTGGACCAAATGAGAGACATATTGCTGAATTTAAGGCTGATTTGAATGCTACTTTCAAGATGAAAGATTTGGGGCTGTTGCATCATTACTTGGGTATACAGTTTAAGCAGTGTGATGGTGGTATTGCCTTGTGTCAGAAAAGTTACATAGAGACATTGCTATGTAAGTTTGGACTTGAGGATTGCAAACCTATTGCCACTCCCATGGAAACAGGTTTGAAGTTGAGTCTACATGATGCTGGCGATCCTGCTGATGTCACTCTTTACCAAACTGCTGTTGGCTGCCTCATTTATGTATGCAACACGAGGCCAGATATTCAGTTTGCAGTCTCGCAGGTCAGCAGATTTATGCATAGCCCAGGGTCTAAGCATTGGCAGGCTGTCAAGAGGATTTTCCGCTACCTTAGTGGCACTTTACATCTTGGCTTGTTTTATCCCAAGGGGGGATCATTGCCGCCAGACTTACATGCTTTTTCGGACTCAGATTGGGCTGGTTGTTTTGACACGAGAGTGTCCACAAGTGGTTTTTGTTTCATGCTTGGCAGTTCATGTATATCATGGTTGAGCAAGAAGCAACCTACTGTGGCCACTTCGAGTTGTGAGGCTGAGTACAGGGCAGTCTTCACAGCTACGGTTGAGTGTGTATGGCTCAGACGCCTTATGGCTGACTTGGGTGTTGGACAGGACACTGCCAACACTATCTACACTGACAGTCAGAGCGCATTGGCAGTTGCGAGGAACCCAGTTTTTCATGCTCGCACAAAGCACATTGAGGTGCATTACCACTATGTCAGGGAGAGGCTCTCAGCAGGAGAGATCAGCTTGGCTTATGTGCCAACACAGGACAACCTTGCAGATCTTTTCACAAAGGCATTGTCTCGTGAGAAGCTTGAAGCTTTCCGCAAAGCTTTGGGCTTACTCCCCTTTGTGGACTGATCCTGTCCTCAGGGCATGGCACTTCCCTTTACTCATGTGCCAGCTCTCGTTCACCGCATCACTCCAGGGGGGATTTGTTACCATATACATGTGGTAGTGATGTGTGTGAACACACTAGGACCGCCGGGGCATTTTTTCCCTCTTTAGGAGGTTTTTTCCCCCGTGCATTGTATATACGCCCATCACTCTAGGGCTATCTATCTTTCCATTGCGCACTAAGTAACACACTCTCTATTGTGTGCCTTGAGCTTCCTTCGTCTTCTCCAAGCTGTGTGTGTTTCTCTGCAACCCTAATTCCAACACTCGCGGGGTCGCGGCTCTCTGTTTCGGCCATTGTAGCACGTGTGTCGCCCAGGGCGTAAGGGGCATGCTGACTTGACGTCATCCCCACCTTCCTCCGGCTTGTCACCGGCAGTCTGTCTAGGGTTCCAAACTTGGTAATGGCAACTAAACAGGGGGGTTGCGCTCGTTGCGGGACTTAACCCAACACCTTACGGTACGAGCTGACGACAGCCATGCACCACCTGTGTCTGCGTTCCCGAAGGCGCTCCCCTCTTTCAAGAGGATTCGCAGCATGTCAAGCCCTGGTAAGGTTCTTCGCGTTGCATCGAATTAAACCACATGCTCCACCGCTTGTGCGGGCCCCCGTCAATTCCTTTGAGTTTCATTCTTGCGAACGTACTCCCCAGGCGGGATATTTAACGCGTTAGCTACATCACTGCACGGGTCGATACGCGCAGCGATTAATATCCATCGTTTATGGCTAGGACTACTGGGGTATCTAATCCCATTTGCTCCCCTAGCTTTCGTCTCTCAGTGTCAATGTCGGCCCAGCAGAGTGCCTTCGCCTCTGGTGTTCTTTCCGATATCTACGCATTTCACCGCTCCACCGGAAATTCCCTCCGCCCCTACCGTACTCCAGCCCAGTAGTTTCCATCGCCTGTCCGGGGTTGAGCCCTGGGATTTGACAGCGGACTTAAGGAGCCACCTACAGACGCTTTACGCCCAATCATTCCGGATAACGCTTGCATCCCCTGTCTTACCGCGGCTGCTGGCACAGAGTTAGCCGATGCTTATTCCTCAGATACCGTCACTGCTTCTTCTCTGAGAAAAGGAGTTTACGACCCGTGGGCCTTCTGCCTCCACGCGGCATTGCTCCGTCAGGCTTTCGCCCATTGCGGAAGATTCCCCACTGCTGCCTCCCGTAGGAGTCTGGGCCGTGTCTCAGTCCCAGTGTGGTTGATCATCCTCTCAGACCAGCTACTGATCGTTGCCTTGGTAAGCCATTGCCTCACCAACAAGCTAATCAGACGCAAGCCCCTCCTTGGGCGGATCCCTCCCTTTTGCTCCTCAGCGTATGGGGTATTAGCAACCGTTTCCAGCCGTTGTACCCCTCCCAGGGGCAGGTTCTTACGCGTTACTCACCCGTCCGCCACTGGAAACACCACGAGGATGTCTCCCGTCCGACTTGCATGTGTTAGGCATGCCGCCAGCATTCATCCTGAGCCAGGATCAAACTCTCCACGAGATTAGTAGTTCTACCACTTATAACTTATCTAGACACAGAGAAAGCTGAATGGAAGTTGTTTCTTACTTCTAGTTCTAGGCACAATCTGGATTTCTTCGCCTCATATCTTGAAGCTCACTCGGAGTGTATCCCTACTGGCAAGTTATGTCAATCCCATAAGCCTCTTACATATTTCCGAACCGAAAGGGGTAGAAACAAATATGTCTAGAATAAGTTTGGAAAAGCTGAACTCAGGTTCAATTTGATGACTCCAAACCGGTAGTTCTGGCGCCCCGGGAAAATCTTTTACCAACAAACAGTCCCAAGATGCTTTCCCTATCCAATTCGAATCAATCTGGAAAACCTGGCGTAGTTGGAGAGGGCGAAGCAGGTGCAAGAAAGCAGATATGGGTAATGGACAAAGTTCTTTCTTCTTTTTTTTTTTCTTTCCCGTTAGGGATCCCGCACCGCAGGGATGGGATATGAGCAGAGGTAATGAATTACCCGGTGTGACTGGTCCATTTGCTTCGTCTCGTTAGTTCCACCTCAGGAAAGACTGGGAGGCAGTTTTAATGCGGCAAGTCCCCAGATTCAATTGGAAATAGATCTAGGAGACGCGAGAAAGTCAAGGCTGCCTTTATTCATACCCAATACTTTTGTAACTCCATACTTAAATACAGTCTCTAACTCCACTTGGTATACCAGCATTTCACTCCTGCCAATACTAGCTCCCCCCCCCCCCCCCCCCCCCCCCGCTAGACCTTCGGCCTCTCCCCCTCCCAATCTCCGAAGTGTGAGGTTGCTAGTAGCAACTGTCGGTGGAGTCAGCTTGACCTCACTCAGCTCGCGTGGTACAATCTTTTTCCTCCGGAGCCCAAACTTTTCATTTGGCTCGCGGGAGGAGGGGGAGGGGTGAAGCGCAACGGGGCTTTACTAGTGGCTCGTCGCGGAACAAGCTAACTAAGTCACAACCACCAAAAGAAAGAACCTACTAAATTAATTCCCTCCGTTTTTTTTTTAGATCCCCAGTTTTTTTTTTTCTCGTTGCTACGTTCACGTCGTCATCAATGGTAAACTACAAATAGTCATCAGATCCCTCCCATCTTCTATGGATCCATAGTTTAGTTCACCTACTTATTCTTATTGGGTAGTTCGTTAGGTTGCCGAATCCTCCTCAGTAGCCTCGTCGGAACGAAATGAAGAACGAGAGTGAGATGTTGAAACTGCCTTCATTTCAAAATGAATTCCTTCTCAGAAAATGATTAATCATGTGGATAAGCTGATACCGACTCGTCAATCTCCTCCATATTCAATCCGCCTCATATTATTGACGCAAATGTGGAAAACTCGTTGTATCGGTAAACCCACGCATCAATTTGGGAGATTTTTCATTTTTCCATCTGCGTCGCTTTTTTGCAATCCGGCAAATTGGTGGGGCGCAACGGCGAAACTTTGAAAATGGATTTGCAAGGAAAAAGGGTAAGATTTATTTTTGTAAATTTATTTTTGTACTTATAGTCGAAATCGATTGAGAAGAGTTCTCCCCCCAACAGTAATTGAATGACGAGGAGCCGTATGAGATGCGAATCTCACGTACGGTTTTGTATAGCGACGTTATAGCTGTCGACTATCTCACAACTACACCGAAAAAACCCAACTCTGCCCTACGTAAAGTCGCCAGGGTTCGATTAACCTCCAAATTTGAGGTAACGGCTTACATACCAGGTATTGGCCACAATTTGCAGGAACATTCGGTGGTCCTCGTAGAGGCGGAAGGGTCAAAGACCTACCCGGCGTTAGGTATCACATCGTTAGAGGAGCCTTAGATGCTGTAGGAGTGAAAGATCGTAAAAAAGGGCGTTCCAGTGCGTTGTAGAGCATTGTCGCAACTCGTATCATCGCAACGATTCCGTATCAATTGTTCTGATATGTTAAATGTGTAGCCGACCCAACATTGCCAGGGGACCGAAGCCTGCTACTGCAAAGATTGACCATTACCCGTCTATTTGTGTGAAACAACTTGGTGTCTAAGGTGTTTTACTTCAGTAGGTTAAGTTGAGTTTTACCCGGACTCCCACCTGAGAAAAAAAAAAAAGCCTTTTCCTTCCGGAACAGGTTCGGGTTAAGACTACGAATATTTGACGGAGACTTTGCCTACATCTACCGATTGGATCGGGAAACCTACGGACATTACTGGTGAGATAACTGAATTGCAAGATTTTTCCTTTCCATGCCTATTTCTTCTTCCTCCGTGGAAGAGAGGGAGACGGATACTCAATGTGCAATGAGTAAATATGATTTATGTGATGAATAAAAATTGGTTGGAAACCGTAGTTATTACCCAATCATATGAAAAGCTGTATTCGACGAAAGTCGCACGTGCAGTTTGGAGGGAGATCCCCCACTAACCGGTGGATCCACTCTACAATATGGAGTGAAGAAGCCGAAATAGTAGCTTAAAACACCGCCGGGAAAAGACATAAAAAAAAATTGGTTGAAGTCTGACGTAGTTGTAAACTCGTGGTACATCAGAGCAGTGTAGCGAACGAAATTAGAAATATCGAATCGGATCCAATTTATCGCAATCGATTGGCAAACATGCTAGTTGATCGTATCCTGAAAAACGGCAAAAAATCACTAGCTTATCAGATTTTTTATCAGGCTATGAAGCGGATTAGATAAAAGACAAATAGGAACCCACTGTCTGTTCTGCGACAGGCAGTGCGTGGGGTAACTCCCGATGTAGTCACAGAAACCAAACGTGTGGGTGGATCAACTTATCGAGTTCCCATTGAAGTAGTACCTGCAAAAGGAAAAGCTTTGGCCATCCGGTGGTCATTGATCGCATGTCGAAAACGCTCAGGTCGAAGTATGGCTTTAAGGTCGAGTGATGAATTGATAGATGCCGCCAGAAATTCTGGAGTGCCATACGGAAGAAGGAAGAGACTCATAAAGTTGCGGAAGCTAACAAAGCTTTTGCCCACTTCCGTTAGTTTTGCTTAGATGATTAGTCACCCCCCCCCCCCCCCCCCCCCCTTCCTCTCTCTCTCTCTCTCTCTCTCTCTCTCTCTCTCTCTCTCTCTCTCTCTCTCTCTCTCTCTCTCTCTCTCTCAGTGCAGCCGTTTTTTGACCTAGTAGACAGCAGTCCACTCTTTTGATCATAACTTCTTCATCCGAACTCCGATTTGGGTGATCTATAGCCTCAATCGAAGAGCACGAAGTCCTCTACGCATTGATGTAAAGACAGAAATTTTCAGAGTTATGGAAGGCGTTTCTGTAGCAGCATTTCCGAAGTGAACAGGTTCAACAAAATTGATTCTCATCTCTTATTTTACATACAATGTCTTCCGGCACTCGCAAGGGTTCTTCTTCTTCAACAAGGTCCACAAACATTGTGGAAAATGATCCAAAATCTCCTAAGTGTGGAGATAACAACACAACCACCCAACCAACGACATCGGAAACCATGATCATGGCGTACTTGGTATCATTGCAAGAGACCGTAAACAAACAAGGCGAAGACTTACGAGCACTTGCAATGGAGAATGGCACACTAAGGGTACTTGTGGTTGAGAATGAGAATCTCAAGAGGACACTTGAGATGCAAACAACACGTTTGATGCAACTTGAAGAGGAAGTCAAGGAATGTAAACGCTCTCTTGTGGACTTGAATGCTTTGAAGGAGCGGATGAGCAAAGTAGAGCATGACCATGTATTGAAAGAGGAGAAATTTGACACTATGAGCCGGGATGTATGCGACATGAAAAATGTATGCACAAATAAGTCTTGGGCTGATGTATGTGGTAGCAATGTGGTTTCTAATTCCTCACTCATGCAAGCTATGGTTCAAACAAAGAATGTTGAGAATGTGGATGTGGAGGAGTTGAAGGAACGGGAGCAACGTTCCAAGAACATTGTTATTCGTGGAATTCCCGAAGAGAAGTTAGAGACACCTCCTTCTCTTGCCATTGTTATTGAAGATTTCTTCAAAACCCACTTTGGCATGTCCGGAGTTATGGTCTATGGAGCGCATAGAGTGGGGAAGCAAGGAGCTCCTCGCTCGGGAGAACGGCCAATTGTATGCACCATGCCGGATGAGACCAAGCGAAAGATTATCCTTGATAATAGTTGGATCTATTTGAGGGATACAAAATGTTTTGTATGTGAAGATCGCACTATTAAGCAACAAAATATGCGTCGCAAGGCATATGAGGAAAAGAATAATAAAAACAAAGAGATCTCTCATGAAGAAAATGTGCCCAAGGAGGAGGCAAGTCTCTCAAGAAAATAGGGATGCGTGACCTATGAGACCGAGTTACAATTGAAAATATGCTTTTGGAATTGTAATGGATACCCATGGAATGCGGGGGTTGGCATTGATGAACTAACAAGCAAAGCCGATGTTGTACTTCTTGTTGAAACTTGGGAGCATGATACACAAAGGATTAACGGCTTGGAGGATTACAATGTACATTCATTGATGTGGTCAAAGAATCTCAAGCAACGAAGAGGACAAGGAGGGTTAGCATGTATGGTTAAGAAAGGATTGGAAGATTTTGTATCAATTGTGAAAGATGACAAGTACAAACGTTATGTATGGGTGAAAATTATGACACCAAAAAGAGCACCCATTTTTGTAGCCGGTTGCTACATTCCTCATCATGATTCTCCCTTTTATGCTTGCATGGATAGAGATCAACCATTTTCTGATTTGGAAGAGGACATTGCTTATTTCAAAGGTGAAGGTGATGTTATTGTATTTGGGGATATGAATGCTCGCACAAAAACATTGCAACATGATACTCAACGATTTGATATGCCATACATTTCAAGGGAGTTGGAGGAATTTCACTTGTATGATCGTACTTCAATGGATGAGAAAGAGCCGGATCACTATGGAAAGTTACTTTTACACATGTGTAATAGCACGGGTATGCTCATTGCCAATGGTGTATCTTTGTGGAGTGGAACCAATGGATTTACATGTAGAAGACATAATGGGGATAGTGTGATTGACTATATGCTACTCTCTGAAGCCATCATGTATCGCATAAAGAGTTTTATGTTTGGTCAATGGACCCCGGAATCCGACCATCGCACCTTATGTATTGACCTTTCATGTGGAGAAGCAACTAAGCATGATAATCTCAGCCAAAGGAAAGAGAAGTTATCACTATGTATGGATTTCAAACGGGCACCAATGTACATTGAAATGGTTGAGCAAAAATTATGGATGACAAAGCTTCAATGTGATGCACCATTGGAAACTAAATGGGAAGCTTTCAAGAAAGCTATTTGGTCTTGTGCGGAAGAATGCTTTGCCATAAGGCATCTCCATGGTATCCACAAAGATAGATCACGCAAAAGGTGGTTTGATAAAGAATGTCAAGATGCTCGAAAGTCCTTGATAAAGCTTGATGCAACTATGGAAAAAGACAACTATCAAAGTCATTTGCGTACATACAAGGCATTGATTCAAAAGAAGAGAAGAAGATGGGAAGTAAAGCAACAAGAATTTCAAGTCCAAGAAAAGGCACATGCATGTGGAAGATTTTGGAGAAACTTGAGAGGCAAGCGCGTTGAGAATTTTGGTAACTTGAGTCTAGTGGATATGTACACACATTGTAGGCAATTATATGAGCAAGAAAATACTGAAAAAATGCCATTTTATGGTTCACTCCCATGTATGCCATCTTTTTTTACTATTGAGGATGTATGCGGTGGGCTTGAAAAGTTGGCCACTCGCAAAGCGGGAGATCTTCAAGGTATCAAGCCGGAGATGATCAAATGGACGGGAGATTTTACCCATGAGTGGATGTGTGATATGTTCAACCTTGCACTTCAACATGGTATGCCTTATGATTGGAGTACTAATTGGGTTAAGCCTTTGCATAAAGGAGGGGATGTAAAGAATGTAAGCAACTACCGGACTATAATGATTGGGTCTCTTATGGCAAAGTTGTTTGGGTGCATAATGGAGATGAAATTGAGTGATTGGGCTGAAGAGAATGACAAGCGTGCAAAGGGACAAGCGGGTTTTCGTCGATGCCATAGCACCATTGATCATCTTGTCACTCTTCGTGTTCTCATGGAGGAAAGTCGGTTGAAAGGCAAGCGATTGTATTGTTGTTTTGTGGACTTTAAGAAAGCCTTTGATATGATTCCACGTAACAATTTGTGGAGAAGGATGGAAGAACTCCAAGTGCCAAGTGAGTTTATGCTTGCGGTTTCTCGAATCTATGAGAAGGTGATTTGTCAATTGCGCATGGGAAGAGAAATTTCAGAAATTTTTGTAAGCACTATTGGGGTTAAACAAGGATGTCCATTATCACCAACTCTCTTTGGTCTATGCATCGATCAATTGGAACAAATGGTACTTGACTTTATGCAAGAAGAAGGCATTGAAGAGGTCACTATTTGCAATGCGGTAATCATGCTTTTGTTGTATGCGGATGATGTAGTGCTTCTAGCACACACTTTAGAAGATGCACAAAAGCTTATGGTTGTCCTTGAGAACTTTTGCTTGCATAGTGGGCTGATTGTAAATGAATCCAAAACAAAGGTTATGCTTGTGAAAACCAACCACAAGGAGAAGCCATGCATTGTGTACAACAACGAGACACTTGAAGTTGTTGAGAGCTTTAAGTACCTTGGCCTTGAGGTTCCATCCAATCACAAGTGGCATGAATGTGCTATGCGTCGTTTGGAAGCGGGAAAGAGAGCATATTATGCATTTGAGAACATGTGTAATGCGGGAAACATCAAGTGTTGGGTTCTCAAGAAGTATCTTTTTGATGCATTGGTGACACCGGTTCTTCTTTATGGAGTTGAAGTGTGGGGCGGGAGCATCTCAAAGTCTACTTGGAAAGAGTTTGAGAATGTCCAAAAGCGTTTTCTTACAAACTTTCTCCAAGTTAAGACACAAACACCATATATGCTCTTACTTCTTGAGTCAGGATCTCTTCCAATTGAGGTTATGGGCATGGAAAGGGTTGTGGAGTACATGATAAAGATGCGTCAAAACCCCTCACATCGACTTCCTACAATTGCATGGGAAGCAAGCAAAAAAGTTCAAAAGACGCATAAAAGCAAGATCTTGAGCACGGGATGGATGCAAGACATAAAGAAGTGGTTTGGGAGATGGGATGCATTACACTTGCTACATGATGCTTCAATTGACTCTCAAGTGAATGAAGCTTTTCTACAACGCCAATGTATTACGGCTTGGGAGAAATCCGGTGGGTCACGCTTCATACATTACACCACCTATATTGCCCCCAACTACAAAACCATGTTCTTCGCTGAGAGAGGAAACCGTACTCACACTTACATGCTTGAGCCTATTCCCTTGTCCGCGATACGCACTATCGCAGCAATTCGGCTTAGCTCCCATTTCCTTCGATGCGAGATAGGGCGTTGGGGCAATGGAGAAGAGTCAAATCGATTGTGCACATTATGCTCACTGCAAGTTCGAGAGTCTGAGTACCACACACTACTAGAGTGCTCAGCTTTTGATAATATCCGAACTTGCTTCTCTCACATTTTCAGCCATAACTTAGACCTACACACTTTCCTCTCCCAGCCAAAGTGTGGGCTCTCCATTGCGACTCTCATCACTACAATTTTGGAGCATCGAGAGTCACTCATCAGCCATACACATACTACATCACATGTAACTTTGGTCCCATAGGTCATATTTGACCTCCGAGGACGATAATAAAATCTATCTATCTATCTATCTCTCTCTCTCTCTCTCTCTCTCTCTCAAACTTCTATAAAATGGAATCAGGTGGTCGATGGTTGATGCTAATTAGTGGAACATTCTCTCTCTCTCTCTCTCTCTCTCTCTCTCTCTCTCTCTCTCTCTCTCTCTCTCTCTCTCTCTCTCTCTCTCTCTCTCTCTCAATCTCAAGATAAAGAAGCAAGAGCTGCAGAAGGTACGAGGTGCACGAGCCGCAGGTAAGTACGTTGTCTATCGTGGTGGCAGAGCCATCATCGAGGAGTTTCGGACACAGAAACCCACCCGAAATCCCTCTCCTCCCCCTTAGCCACCTCCTACTCCCATAGGCAACATTTGTTGCAATTTTGTTGTATCACACCCCCTTAGCCCCTCTCCCCACATATCTATATGTATCACTGCGGACATTGTACCCTCTTAGATAGAGGAGCCTCTATTGTACACGTTTTCTTGGTCCCATAGGTCATATCTGACCTTCAAGGATGATAATGGAATCTATCTCTCTCTCTCTCTCTCTCTCTCTCTCTCTCTCTCTCTCTCTCTCTCTCTCTCTCTCTCTCTCTCTCTCTCTCTCTAGTCTCTCTCTCCAATGCCATCAACGGCGGCCAATCGATTCGTTCACTCCAATTGGAGTTGTGCGGATTGTATGACAGCTAAATGTGCACAGGTGGAGTAACGGAGTTATGTGGAGTGCATGACGACTGCAATACTGAGCCTAACCATCACAGGGTCATGAGGCTTGTAGTGCGCACACCCACACCCGTAGTGTCACAGAGACACACACATGAGCACTGTGCATTGCCAGTGTTGTCGACACCTGCAAGGATGTGCATGTGTGAGAGAGACGGACCCAGTTGGCCGCTAGCGGCAATGTACTCAGAGAGAGAGAGAGAGAGAGAGAGAGAGAGAGAGAGAGAGAGAGAGAGAGAGAGAGAGAGAGAGAGAGAGAGAGAGAGACCTCCAAACCGGACGTCCGACATGGATATCTCCCATCATCTCACTCTCTCTAGCATGCACGACATCTGTAGAGCGCATGCACACAAGGTCTCTTTCCGCCGAGGCCATTGGGTATTAATGTTGCGGTCCTTCTTGGCGAAGAAGAAGCGAGAGAGCGACATGTGGGTGTACGTCTCTTTTCAGAACCTTATCCAATTCCTTTTGGTGAGTATTCAGAAAAGAGATTTGAAAAATGGAGCTTTTTTTAAATATTTTTACACTTTTCCTCAAAATGTTGACGGGGTTTTTCCTTTTCCTCTTGTTCTCAAGCAGCATTTTGAGTTTCAAAGCGACACAATTTCAAAGTGAGACACACTTTTCCCAGACATTGGCTCTCACCCTGGTCCCTCTCTTTATGTCTGAGTGCTCCCAGTGCTCTCTCTCTCTCTCTCTCTCTCTCTCTCTCTCCGTCCGTTTGTGCGTGCACTGGTAGCAGTGCTAAAAAAAACACGTTTTTCCAAAAACTTGGCAAACCTATATATAAGATATATAAGAATTTTAGAGGTAGGTTGACTAAATTGGAAAGTTTTTACGGCTTTTTTTTTGTGCGTTTTCTTATGTTCATCTTTAAAAATGTAGAGGTAAATATCTAAGTTTGTAGGTGGGATTACACTCTCACCTTCCTATTTAAAATATAGAGGTAAATATCTAAATTAAAGGGTGTGATTACGTTGAAGTTGGTTGAACCTAGATTTGTTGGGATTGTTAGGTAGAGTCTTAACTGTCTAAGAGTGGTCGGGTCTTGTAGCCTCTGACTAGACTCTATCACGCAAAGATCGACGCGAATGCGTGCAGCGTCAGCAGTGTTTGGGAAAAATCATTTTTCCAAACATACAAAATTACTTTCCTTTATTTTGTCAAGAGGAAATTTCAAACTAAAATAAGGTTATTTTTTTGGGTTTTTACACTATTTCTGTCTATTTTGGGGTGACATTTTTTCCTTTTACCCTTGCCTTCAGCCGGCATTTTTGAAATTGAAAACGGCATGATATTAAACTGAGACACATTTTTCCTGAACACTGAGCGTCAGTGACTCATTGAGTCTCTCTCTCTCTCTCTCTCTCTCTCTCTCTCTCTCTCTCTCACACACACACACACACACACACACACTCACACCCCCAGGCTACGCACAACGACTGTGCCCATGAGTCGTCCTCGTCTCTCTCTCCTCATTTGTACATACTACATCTCTTTCTCCACTCCACACACACACAGCTTGCAGGCTGCCAGGACAATGCGCACAAACCACTGCGTCCATGAGTCGTGACTCGTCCCTCTCACCTCAGTCATCTCTCTCTCTAGATTCTCACAAGTCACACCGTCACACACACACACAACCTCAGGACTACAGTCGTATATCTGTCATCTCTCTCTGTATCTCTCTCTCTCTCTCTCTCTCTCACACACACACACACACACACGGTGACACACCCCATCTGCTAGGAGTCGACAATGGACATGGTCATAGGGCTACATGCTAGTGCACACTTTGATCTCTCTCTCTCTCTCTCTCTCTCTCTCTCTCTCTCTCTCTCTCTCTCACCCACACACACACACACAACACACACAGCCTACCGGCAAGAGTTGACGCGGCTGCACCGAGCTACTGCAGGTTCTTGTAAATTTAAAAAATTTGTGCCTTGAAGTCTTCAAGATAACGTGCAACATTCCAGTTGCATGCAACACCTCAGTGTCACGTCGCCTGCGACGATGCATTTACTATCACCTCGATGGATGTGGCAGGCGAGCAACGAAGCAGGTGCAAAAAGTTGGCGCCCTTGCAGTTCGTGCAAACGTCAAAGGCTCGAGGGCTCAACACGTAGAGTGCGTCTTTGGGCTTCAAAAATTTAAGCTACATAATAGAAGTATAGATTATGCAAGGTGAAGCTTCACTTTAACATTCTAAAACCATAGAATGCAAGAAAACTTAAGACACGTCAGGTGTGAAATGAAAGGTGAAATAAAAACATCCATGCACTACTACTACTCGGTCCATTACATAGAATCTTCCCAAGATCCTTTAGCATCTCCATTCAACTCATAATTTAAAATCAATGCTAATGGGTAGGATTTGACCTAAGCAAGTAGCAAGTAGGAGAACAAAGGCTCAACCTTAACCACTAGGCTACAAGCCCACGCTACCCTTGGAGGTGCCCTTAAGCACTAAAAAAAAAAAAAAAAAAAAACACCCCCCATCCTCCCCCAAACCCCCACCCTTCCCTTTTCCTTTCTTTCCCCCCCTAAACTAATTAATGGTTTCTCAAAAAGTCATTTTGGGGACCTGCTCGGTCCATAATGTTCATCTTTTACATAATGGCTCCTACTCGCTCGATCCTCCTACAATAGGTGGAATCTAGATAGATTTCCTCTCACTTTTCCAAAGAAAAGGGGATTTTCTCTGCACGATCGTGCGTATCCTTCTTCCTCGTGTCGTTCATGGTCGTCTGCACTCCTCCTCATCGGTCCCCCATCGCGTCCTACTGGAGTTTTGTTGCCCTCCCTGCGGTGCCGCACAATCTGCATCCATACTTTCTTGCTTGCACGCTCAACCCCATGCCTTCCCACCGCCCTGTGTACGCTTCTTCTGCAGTGCTCACGTACTGCTCCCCCACATCTATTGCCCAGCCCACGTACTGCTTTATTCACCTCCACACAGGTCCTGGAACATGGCCATTGCGGCTTGCAATTGCAGAGCACCCGCACATCTACTGCCCTCCCTATTAGTCGTTGTGATCATTGCTCTGCACTCAACGTAGCAGCTCTAGCGTACCTGACATTCGCAAAGCCAGAGAGATATAGCCGCCCCAAAGTTGTGAGATTAAACTGCTTTTCATAAGAAGGTTGATTGTCTATCAACGCAAGATGCTTGGTTATGGAGGCTTTGGAGATGAATTGCTTCACTATTTTTGGACATAATTGTCCTGTTTTGCAATGCAATGTATGACAAATTACATACTAGGCACTCAAAAATGGATCTCAACTGTCAAAGGCTATTGGCTCTGCTCAATCGCTGCCATGCATGCTCTCTCTAATAGGCGTACCAGCCGTGTGTGCCACATGCAGAGAGAAGAAAGAGAAAATGAAATGCACGAAAAATCTGTGTCATATGCAGAGAGAAGAGAGAAATTGAAATGCACAAAAAATCTCTCACAACGTCATTTTCATCTCTCTCTCTCTCTCTCTCTCTCTCTCTTTCTTCCTCTCTCTCCTCCTTGACTTGCCACGCCTGCAGCTTCCTTTTTTTCCTTTGCTTTCTTGGTAGCATCTTGGTTGATTCCCTTCAATGAGACATGCGTGCAGACCTATTGGGTCTACGATCATGGAACTAATTAATTTGCCACTTAGATTCGGAAGGAATCCAAGGAATCTGGAAATCTCCAAGCACAAAAAACAAATGGTATGCATCCATCATTGCATCTGCGCCATCGCTGCATCTACACAGACCACCTCCCAAAGCCTCTGGCTAGTCCCCTTCCCCTTCCATCACTCTGCACACCACATCGAAGGCAAAATTAACAATTTGCGTCCACAATCACTGCCTGCCCTTCGTGCACAACGCAAGAGAAACCGGATCGTTTATTCATGCACGCCCTCAGAATATTCCAATAGCCGCACACTGTCTCAGTGCTGCAGTGCGCCCTCGTCTCCTCAGCTAAGACCCTTAGGGTCTCTCTCTCTCTCTCTCTCTCTCTCTCTCTCTCTCTCTCTCTCTCTCTCTCTTTCTCCATGCGAGTTGCTCTTCCTCCCCTTCAAGTGACGGGCTCCGGCCATCCCTGCCTCGCCACATCCTCCTTCTTTGAGTTCTCCCAACACATTAGGTCATCGCCATCTCCTACTTGCACGTCTGTCTGCCACACACACACACACACACGCGCACGCGCGCACGCACACACACGCACACACACACGCGCGCGCGCGCACGTGCGCACGCACACCCACCCGTGCTAATTGTACAATAAGAGGACAAGGCTCCTCAGACATCCAACAAGCTCAAGCCAGAAGAAAAAATCGGTTGCATTTACCCTGCCCTCACCAAAGTTGCAACCAAGCTGCCCTCACGATTGTGGAGATCAAAAAAATCCCTCCCTCTCTGCCTGCCTTTGCTCGCACATGCCCCATATGTCTCTCTTTGGCTGTGTGTGTGTGTGTGTGTGTGTGTGTGTTCCACATGGCAGCTCCCGGTTTTTTCACCTCAAATAGCACAAGAGCATCTCGTCAGATACCCTTTAATGAAGCACTGAAACAAAATTGGCCGGGCCTACTGGGTCTATCCCACATTCCATTAATTAATTAATCCTAAAGATCCGCTTCGTTCGCCCAATCTCAAAGGAAAAGTCCCCCGTTGGTGTTGTTCCCACGCAGACAGATACGCTCTACCTGCTAGCATCATCCATCGTTAGGCCGACCCCCAACTCCCTGCGCGCATCATTGATCTGCCAAGCCTGTGCCCCTGCCTTGAGATGACTTTGTGCAGGCGCGGCCCATCCCCCACAATTGTCGGCTGTTCGACTCCCCTACCTCTGCAACCCAATCATCTCATCATCCCCACGCACCTCTGTGCACTAGGCAGCATGCCCTTCCCCTCAAAGGCATGGGAGCCCCTCCTCCTGTTGCTTTTGCAACTGCGCCCTGCAACGAAGCAAAACATTGCCCTATGACCCTATGTCCCCCTCCCCGTCCATTGACGGCAAGCAGATCAATGACCAAGACTATCTTTATCCTCACGTTCACACACACACACAGAGTCATCTCGCCTTCCACGCCTCATGGAACTTTGCGCTGCTATAAAAAATCCCTCTTTATCGCTCGAGCATTGGCCTGACACATGACAGCGCTCTCTCTCTCTCTCTCTCTCTCTCTCTCTCTCTCTCCACGCCCCCTCTCTCTCTCTTCCATGTGGCCTCACCTCACTTTTTCTCCTTCAAGGCATAAAAGAATTTTCCTTTAGTTCGTGGGGAATACATCAGCCTTTTCCTTGAATGCAAACCAAGCATCTTGCTAGATTCTTATCAAAACAAATGAATAAGTAGTTTTAAGCACTACTTTAAAGTTGAAATAACATTTAAGGTATTCACTATTTTAAAGTTGAAATAACATTTAAGGTATGTCTCAATCATCACATTTAAGGTATGTCTCAATAATCACTTAAAACAATGAAAATATACCTAACCTAGCACTCCTCTAAGGCTTCTTTTAGAAATCCAAGAAAAGAGAATTATTTCATCAACAATAAATAGTAAACTTCATCAATTGAGTTCAACCACAACATCTTATTCCCTCTACTTTAAATTCTCTAGCCAAAACCTTTCAAGATGCGTTAGCTCACTTCATGGAAAATGTCTCGAAATTGCCATCAAGGATTGGCATCAAACTCTCGAGAGCTCGACAGCTCGCTCCCCCACATGTCGCTCTGAGCTGCCACGTCCATTGTCTAATGATAAATTAGTTGATTTAATTAAATATTTTTGCATTTATCAAGTCCTCTCTCTCAAAGGGGAAAGGGGGACACTTGTCCCAAGGCTAGCATGCTTACTTGATATGCCTCTTTCATGTGATTGGCTAGGCTTGGAGGGGTCCAATGAGCTTCAAGAAAGTGCTACAAGGGGGGTTGATCAAAGTAAGAAGGGTGGTTGCTTGGGGGGTATACTATCCCACACACACTCTCACACACTCATGGTGTGAAGTGCAAAGTGCAAGAGATCCATCTCCTTCTCCAAGCTAGTAGAGAAGTTGAGAGCCTACACCAACACTCTTGGCTATGAAATGCAAATCCAACCAAGAGCCATGCTTCAATGCTTAAGCTTGTCATCTTCTCCATCTTCATTACTATGCTAATATGCATGCTAGCAAGAAGAGTGATGATAAGTGAGAAACTATTTCTTTCTCCTATGGAATGTTCTTCTTCCTCTTTCTTACCCTCATTCCCCTAGCCTCCACCTTTGAAGGTGTTTGATGTAAAGACCCCTGGGGAATTGCCTGAGAATGAACCTCCCAACCTCCCATTGAATAGCCCCTTGGGCCTCATTCCCTATCCACACTTGTAGCCGGCCCCTTGGGCCTGGTCCTTGATCCCCGGGCATTGCCCTTGGCATGACATTACTCCCCCCTTGGAGAAGCGTTTTCACCCTCAAAACAAGAATAATGATGCACTAATGAAACCAAGAGTAACATCTTGATTTTCCATATTGTTGTTCTGTTGTAACCATCTTGGTGTAACCGTCTCATACATAATATAGCGTGTAAACTCCAAGTAGAACTCACTTGAGTAGCTAAATGAGTAATCATAACTGAGATGTAACCAAAGAGTACCCTTTTGCACTTTCCTTGAAAGTAATTGGCTGACATAACTCATCAGCCAAGTGTAAGTCCTTGACTTGTTCTCAAATTTCATCAGTAAACAACACGATAACTAGTGTTCAAGGTTGAGAACCTGACTTATACATGAAGAGGCTAAACCTAGTCGCAAACATGCTTTATCTGATGGTTGTTATGAGCGCATATAGAGCTAGAAGAGAGCAAGAGGATGTGCTCACAATGTACAAGAACTTGGATTTGATAATAAGCTTAATATTGATTACAAGACTTAATACTTTATTAAGAGACCTAGATACAACACGTGGATTGCATGACTTGAGTACAAGACAAGGCTTGATTGCAAGGACAAGACTTGAACATAAGAACTAGAAGAGGGATTTCCTCATAGGAGCCTCACAACTGGTGTTGACAAAACTGAGGGGCTTGTGGCCCAAGACCCCTATTTATACTAGTGCTTGAGGAGGTTACTTGAGGAGGTTAGAACTTTCTGGTTCTTCTTGAGGAGGTTACTTGAGGAGGTTAGAACTTTCTGGTTCTTCTTGAGGAGGTTAGAATCTTCTAGAACCTTCTTGATTCTTCTTCAACTTTCTAGAGCTTTCCAAAAACTTCTAGATTCTTTCAGAATATTCTTCAAGCTTCTAGAAACTTTTTGATCTCCTTTATACTTTTAGAACCTTCTAGAATCTTATAGATCCTTCTAGATTCTTCTAGAGCTTTCTAGAGATGATGTAGGCGATGACATAGGTGATGATGCAGGTAGCGACTAACTCTCAAGCATCCATGACATTACCCCGAGTTCCACGAGGAGCAGTGGTATTCCTTGAGTTGGGCTTCCATGGATGTTGTTGATGGAACTCTTGGACTTTGAGAGATGCATGTTGTAGATTGTGTGTTGGTTCCCAGGTTCGTTCACTAACATCATAGCCTTTACAATGCAGCAAGTACTGTAACCTGCCACGCGAAACTCAAGAATCTAGGACTTTCTCGACCTCATATTCGTCACGTCCTTGAATCTCAACCGGAGGAGATGGTTGTAGGGCTCTTCCTAGGATCTTAGATGTGTGGCAAGGTTCTAGGATTGAGATATGAAAGACCAGATGGATTTTCATGGATTAGGGCAATCGGAGTCGATAGGTGACTCGATTGACTGGACAGATAATTTTCAATGGTCCAAGCCTTCGATAATCAAGCTTTTGACAGGGACGATATGAACGCAGATCACGTCGGAGGAGCCACACTTTATCCCCTTCTTTTTATTTTGGATGCTGCATGCGATGGAGATATGGACTTTCCTTATACTTGGATTGAGCTTCTTTGATATGAATTATAAGTTCTTTGTGAATTGCAGATAATTGTTGTGTAAGATGAATAGCAGCTGGATTCTTGACTTGATAGTGTCTGTGGATATCCTGTTTGGGATGTTGACCATAATGAGCAAAGAATGGAGTGTGATGGGTGGAGGCATGAAAACCTGTTATTATAGGAGAATTCTGCTAGCGGTAGGAGCCGGACCCAATTATCCTGGTGATAATTGATAGTGCAGCGGAGATACTGTTCCAAAACTTGATTTACTCTCTCTGTTTGTCCATCAGTTTGTGGGTGATTGGCTGAGGAGAGGTTGATTTGTACTCCGAGTAGCTTGAATAAGCTTTTCCAAAAGCTAGAGATGAATTGTGGGCTCGATCAGAAACTATGTCATCCGGTAATCCGTGATAATAATAGATATGATGTAGAAAGAGTTTGGCCGTCCCTTCACTGGTGATGGTTTTAGTGGTTGGAATGAAGTGTGGCATTTTTTGTAAACCAATTCACGAATACTAAAATGGAGTCAAATCCTTGTGACAAGGGGAGATCTACAATGAAATCCATGGAGATGGATGACCATGGTTTCCTTGGAATGGGCAAGGGATGGAGTAGCCCATGAGGACGATGACGAGGGCCCTTTGATCTATTGCAAGTGTCACAAGTGCCTACATACTCCTTGACAAGCTTCCACATTTGAGGCCACCAAAAGTCACGGGAGAGAAGCTCAATTGTCTTATTAACCCCAAAATGTCTTGTTGATGGAAGATCATGCCGTTGCTGAAGTACCTCCAAGCATGTTGGTCCTCGGAATGTAGAGAAGACCCTTATAGTAAATTAGTCCATCAATTTCATGAAAGTCCTCATTACCCTCTTGTCCTTGTAGTTGTTGTCTAATATTCTGAGCAAGTGGGTCTTTGGCAATTTGCGTCTTCACCTTAGAAAGAAAAGTAGAATCTTCAGGAGCTTGGCTCATGGTGGCGTTTAGCTGAAGCTGCTCAAGTTTCAAAATCACTGACTCTTGTTGATCAAATGCTGCGTCGCCTTCTCTAGGTGCAAGGTAGGATCTTCTTTATAAGGCGTCTGGCTTAGCTTGTTGACGGCCAGGTCTATAAGAGATAAGAAAAACCTTGATAGGATACCACTCCACCTTGCTTGGTGACGATTGAAGACACGGGATGCCATGAAGTATTCCAAATTCTTATCATCTGTATAGACAGTGATCTTATGAGGAGATCCTTCAAGTAGGTGACGCCAAGTGTCGAAGGAGTCGATGATTGCTAAGAGCTCTTTGTCATGGATTTCATAATTGATTTCTGCAGCTGAGAACTTGCAGGAATGAAAAGCTATTGGATGTACTCGACCATCCTCTCCTACTTGTGAGAGAATAGCGCCAAGGGAAAAATTTGAAGTGTATGTTTCTAGGATGAAAGGCTTTGTAGGATCTGCGTGAATTAGAATGGGTGCGGTCGTGAAAGCTTGCTTAAGATTCTGAAATGCTTTCGCGGCCTCTGAGTCCCAGACAAACTTATTATGGCTTGTCAACCTTGTGAGTGGTGTAACCACCTTGGAGTATCCCTGCATAAAGATACGATAAAAAGTTGTAAATCCAAGGAAACATTGAACATCTCTTACCGAGGTGGGTGTCTCCCAATCAAGGATGGTTTGAACCTTCTTTGGATCCATGGAGATTCCCTTTTCAAAAATTATATAACCAAGAAATTCCACCTTAGATTGATGAAAAGAGCACTTCTCCAACTTTTCATATAACCCTGATGCACGAAGCTTTTCAAGCACTAATCGTACATGGTGCTCATGCTCTTCTTGATCCTTGGAAAATATCAATATATCATCCAAATATATTACCACAAAATAATCCAAATACTCCCGAAAGATGTCGTTCATTAAATGTTGAAAAACAACTCGGGCATTTGTGAGACCAAATGGCATGACGGTGTATTCAAAGTGGCCATACCTTGTCCGAAAGGCTGTCTTCCATTCATCACCTTCTTTGATTTTGACTAAGTTGTAAGCACCACGAAGATCTATTTTTGTAAATATTCTTGCCTTGCCAAGGCGCTCAAGAAGCTTTGGGATCAAGGGAAGGGGATAGCGATTCTTGACAGTGATCTTGTTTAGGCCCTATAATCCATGCACCTCCAGAGAGTTCCGTCCTTCTTTTTTACAAAGAGTATTGGAGCTCCTGCTGGGGACTTTGAATGCTGTATGAACCCCTTAGCAAGATTCTCATCAATATTTTTCCGTAATTCTACCAATTCATCTTGAGATAGCTTGTATATTGGGCCAAAAGGGGGTTGGGTTCCCTCCTGAAGCTCTATAGCACAATCGTAGGGTCGATGCTCTGGTAGGAGGTCTGCATTCTTCTTCTCAAAAACATCATTGTAATCTTGATATTGACGTGGCAATGCCTCCATGATTTTTGTTGTCGACGTGTCGGTTGGTGTTGCAAATATCAAGAAAGTTGGATACTTTTTGGCTGCACGCATGAAAACCTTGGGTGCAAGAGATATAGGCCTATTATGCCTTCCCTTCTTCTTTTGGACTTTTCGTGGTTCAATTCTCCGAGCCCTCCAATAGATGTCTGGATTATGTAATTCAAGCCACTGTAGCCCAATAACAATTGGACTGCTTGGGCTGTGTATAATATTGAACGCTATTCTTCAAACATGCTCCTACAATGTTACTTCTATGGGGCGAGTTTCATACCTGACATCCCCTGAAGCGAGGGGACGACCATCAATGACTTCTAAAATTGCTGGATTAGACGTCTCCACAAGTGGTATGCCTTGTTCTTTTGCAAATTTTTTGTCCATGAAGCATGCCGTTGCACCTGAATCTGGTAATGCTTCACAATCCACGTGCCTACCCGGCATATGGATCTTGACTGGTAGCATAAAACTTGATGTGGAATCAGCGGGAAGAAAGAGATCTTTTTTTCTTGTCTTTTGTCCAACCGGTCGGTCTCTATTGGGGTTGGATGTCCATGTTTTCCGAACATGTTGAGGCCATTGCACCATGAACCTTCATCCTTCTCTTCCTTGGACACTGTTGAACTATGTGCCCCTGCTCTCCACAATACATACATAAGCCATTAATGCGTCGCCTTTGCTTCTCCTGGGCTGAGAGCGGTTGAAACCGTGCTGAATCAATTTGCATGGGCTCAATGGTTGATTCATGGCCCTGTTGAGGTGTGTAGCCATTATGTGTCACTTCTATTTGTGGTCGTAATGGTGCCCCAAGACGCCTCTCTTGTCTCCTCTCAAATAGTCGATTATCACATTCTATTGCTTGAGAGATGAACTCGCTTAGTGTGTGAACCTTTGGCATAGTCAATAGAAGATCTTTTATGTCATCCTTCAATCCCCACCAAAATTGGCTAATGAAATATTCCTCATGCCAAGTCAGATCACAAGTGAGCTGTTGAAATTTGGATGCATAGACACATGCAGGTCTTGATCCTTGGCGGACATTTCTAAGTTTGGTTTCAGCAACCCTTGCTCTATCAGTATCCCCAAAGGTTGGAGAGAACTCCTGCACAAAAGCTTCAAAGTCATGAAGAAGAGAAGATTCTTTTTCAAGTAAGGGAGCAAACCAAGAGAGAGCCGTACCCGAGAGGAGGGTCCCAATAATCCTGACACCTATTGGAGGGCTCGAAGAATTGAACCACAAAAAGTCCAAAAGAAGAAGGGAAGGCATAATAGGCCTATACATCTTGGAGCCAAGGTTTTCATGCGTGCAGCCAAAAAGTATCCAACTTTCTTGATATTTGCAACACCAACCGACACGTCGACAACAAAAATCATGGAGGCATTGCCACGTCAATATCAAGATTACAATGATGTTTCTGAGAAGAAGAATGCAGACCTCCTACCGGAGCATCGACCCTACGATTGTGCTATAGAGATTCAGGAGGGAACCCAACCCCCTTTTGGCCCAATATACAAGCTATCTCAAGATGAATTGGTAGAATTACGGAAAAATATTGATGAGAATCTTGCTAAGGGGTTCATACAGCATTCAAAGTCCCCAGGATGAGTTCCAATACTCTTTGTAAAAAGAAGGACGGAACTCTCCGGATGTGCGTGGATTATAGGGCCTAAACAAGATCACTGTCAAGAATCGCTATCCCCATCCCTTGATCCCAAAGCTTCTTGAGCACCTTGGCAAGGCAAGAATATTTACAAAAATAGATCTTCGTGGTGCTTACAACTTAGTCAAAATCAAAGAAGGTGATGAATGGAAGACAGCCTTTCGGACAAGGTATGGCCACTTTGAATACACCGTCATGCCATTTGGTCTCACAAATGCCCTAGTTGTTTTTCAACATTTAATGAACGACATCTTTCGGGAGTATTTGGATTATTTTGTGGTAATATATTTGGATGATATATTGATATTTTCCAAGGATCAAGAAGAGCATGAGCACCATGTACGATTAGTGCTTGAAAAGCTTCGTGCATCAGGGTTATATGAAAAGTTGGAGAAGTGCTTTTTTCATCAATCTAAGGTGGAATTTCTTGGTTATATAATTTTTGAAAATGGAATCTCCATGGATCCAAAGAAGGTTCAAACCATCCTTGATTGGGAGACACCCACCTCGGTAAGAGATGTTCAATCTTTCCTTCGATTTACAACTTTTTATTGTATCTTTATACAGGGATACTCCAAGGTGGTTACAACACTCACAAGGTTGACAAGCCATAATAAGTTTGTCTGGGACTCAGAGGCTGCGAAAGCATTTCAGAATCTCAAGCAAGCTTTCACGACCGCACCCATTCTAATTCATGCAGATCCTACAAAGCCTTTCATCCTAGAAACACACACTTCAAATTTTGCCCTTGGCGGTATTCTATCACAAGTAGGAGAGGATGGTCGAGTACATCCAGTAGCTTTTCATTCCTGCAAGTTCTCAGCTGCAGAAATCAATTATGAAATCCATGACAAAGAGCTCTTAGCAATCATCGACTCCTTCGACACTTGGCGTCACCTACTTGAAGGAGCTCCTCATAAGATCACTATCTATACAGATGATAAGAATTTGGAATACTTCATGGCATCTCGTGTCTTCAATCGTCACCAAGCTAGGTGGAGTGGTATCCTATCAAGGTTTCTCTTATCTCTTATAGACCTGGCCGTCAACAAGCTAAGCCAGACACCTTATAAAGAAGATCCTACCTTGCACCTAGAGAAGGCGACGCAACATTTGATCAACAAGAGTCATTGATTTTGAAACCTGAGCAGCTTAAGCTAAACGCCACCATGAGCCAAGCTCCTGAAGATTCTACTTTTCTTTCTAAGGTGAAGACGCAAATTGCCAAAGACCCACTTGCTCAGAATATTAGACAACAAATACAAGGACAAGAGGGTAATGAGGACTTTCAAGAAATTGATGGACTAATTTACTATAAGGGTCTTCTCTACATTCCGTTAGGACCAACATGCTTGGAGGTACTTCAGCAACGGCATGATCTTCCATCAACAGGACATTTTGGGGTTAATAAGACAATTGAGCTTCTCTCCCGTGACTTTTGGTGGCCTCAAATGTGGAAGCTTGTCAAGGAGTATGTAGGCACTTGTGACACTTGCAATAGATCAAAGGGCCCTCGTCATCGTCCTCATGGGCTACTCCATCCCTTTCCCATTCCAACCAAACCATGGTCATCCATCTCCATGGATTTCATTGTGGAGCTCCCCTTGTCACAAGGATTTGACTCCATTTTAGTAGTCGTGAATCGGTTTACAAAAAATGCCACACTTCATTCCAACCACTAAAACCATCACCAGTGAAGGGACAGCCAAACTCTTTCTACATCATATCTATCGTTATCACAGATTACCGGATGACATAGTCTCTGATCGAGGCCCACAATTCATCTCTAGCTTTTGGAAAAGCTTATTCAAGCTACTCGGAGTACAAATCAACCTCTCCTCAGCCAATCACCCACAAACTGATGGACAAACAGAGAGAGTAAATCAAGTTTTGGAATAGTATCTCCGCTGCACTATCAATTATCACCAGGATAATTGGGTCTAGCTCCTACCGCTAGCAGAATTCTCCTATAATAACAGGTTTTCATGCCTCCACCCATCACACTCCATTCTTTGCTCATTATAATCAACATCCCAAACAGGATATCCACAGACACTATCAAGTCAAGAATCCAGCTGCTATTCATCTTACACAACAATTATCTGCAATTCACAAAGAACTTACAATTCATATCAAAGAAGCTCAATCCAAGTATAAGGAAAGTGCATATCTCCATCGCATGCAGCATCCAAAATACAAAGAAGGGGATAAAGTGTGGCTCCTCCGACGTGATCTGCGTTCATATTGTCCCTGTCAAAAGCTTGATTATCGAAGGCTTGGACCGTTTAAAATTATCTGTCAAGTCAATCCAGTCACCTATTGACTCCGATTGCCCTAATCCATGAAAATCTATCCAGTCTTTCATGTCTCAATCCTAGAACCTTGCCACACATCTAAGATCCCAGGAAAAGCCCTACAACCACCTCCTCCGGTTGAGATTGAAGGACATGATGAATATGAGGTCGAGAAAGTCTTAGATTCTTGAGTTTCGCATGGCAGGTTACAGTACTTGCTGCATTGTAAAGGCTATGATGTTAGTGAACGAACCTGGGAACCAGCACACAATCTACAACATGCATCTCTCAAAGTCCAAGAGTTCCATCAACAACATCCATGGAAGCCCAACTCATGGAACACCACTGCTCCTCGCGGAACTCGGGGTAATGTCATGGATGCTTGAGAGTCAGTCGCTACCTGGATCACCACCTATGTCATCGCCTACATCATCTCTAGAAATCTCTAGAAGAATCTAGAAGGATCTAGAAGATTCTAGAAGGTTCTAAAAGTATATAGGAGATCAAGAAGTTTCTAGAAGCTTGGAGAATATTCTGAAAGAATCTAGATGTTTTGGGAAAGCTCTAGAAAGTTGAAGAAGAATCAAGAAGGTTCTAGAAGATTCTAACCTCCTCAAGAAGAACCAGAAAGTTCTAACCTCCTCAAGAACTAGTATAAATAGGGGTCTTGGGCCACAAGCCCCTCAGTCTTGTCAACACCAGTTGTGAGGCTCCTATGAGGAAATCCCTCTTCTAGTTCTTATGTTCAAGTCTTGTCCTTGCAATCAAGCCTTGTCTTGTACTCAAGTCATGCAATCCACGTCTTGTATCTAGGTCTCTTAATAAAGTATTAAGTCTTGTAATCAATATTAAGCTTATTATCAAATCCAAGTTCTTGTACATTGTGAGCACCTCCTCTTGCTCTCTTCTAGCTCTATATGCGCTCATAACAACCATCAAATAAAGCATGTTTGCGACTAGGTTTAGTCTCTTCATGTATAAGTCAGGTTCTCAACCTTGAACACTAGTTATGGTGGGGTTGTTTATTGATGAAATTTGAGAACAAGTCAAGAACTTACACTTGGCTGATGAGTTATGTCCGCCAGTTTCTTTCAAGGAAAGTGTAAAAGGGTACTCTTTGGTTACATCTCAGTTATGATTACTCATTTAGCTACTCAAGTGAGTTCTACTTGGAGGTTACACGCTATATTATGCATGAGACGGTTACACCAAGACAGTTGCAACAGAACAACAATATGGAAAATCAAGATGTTACTCTTGGTTTCATTAGTGCATCATCACTCTTGTTTTTGAGGGCGAAAACGCTTCTCCAAGGGGGGAGTAATGTCATGCCAAGGGCAATGCCCGGGGATCAAGGACCAGGCCCAAGGGGCCGGCTGCAAGTGTGGATAGGGAATGAGGCCCAAGGGGCTATTCAATGGGAGGTTGGGAGGTTCATTCTCAGGCAATTCCCCAGGGGTCTTTACATCAAACACCTTCAAAGGTGGAGGCTAGGGGAATGAGGGTAAGAAAGAGGAAGAAGAACATTCCATAGGAGAAAGAAATAGTTTCTCACTTATCATCACTCTTCTTGCTAGCATGCATATTAGCATAGTAATGAAGATGGAGAAGATGACAAGCTTAAGCATTGAAGCATGGCTCTTGGTTGGATTTGCATTTCATAGCCAAGAGTGTTGGTGTAGGCTCTCAACTTCTCTACTAGCTTGGAGAAGGAGATGGATCTCTTGCACTTTGCACTTCACACCATGAGTGTGTGAGAGTGTGTGTGGGATAGTATACCCCCCAAGCAACCACCCTTCTTACTTTGATCAACCCCCCTTGTAGCACTTTCTTGAAGCTTATTGGACCCCTCCAAGCCTAGCCAATCACATGAAAGAGGCATATCAAGTAAGCATGCTAGCCTTGGGACAAGTGTCCCCCTTTCCCCTTTGAGAGAGAGGACTTGATAAATGCAAAAATATTTAATTAAATCAACTAATTTATCATTAGACAATGGACGTGGTAGCTCAGAGCGACATGTGGGGGAGCGAGCTGTCGAGCTTTCGGGAGTTTGATGCCAATCCTTGATGGCAATTTTGAGACATTTTCCGTGAAGTGAGCTAACGCATCTTGAAAGGTTTTGGCTAAAGAATTTAAAGTAGAGGGAATAAGATGTTGTGGTTGAACTCAAATGATGAAGTTTACTATTTATTGTTGATGAAATAATTCTCTTTTCTTGGATTTCTAAAAGAAGCCTTAGAGGAGTGCTAGGTTAGGTATATTTTCATTGTTTTAAGTGATTATTGAGACATACCTTAAATGTGATGATTGAGACATACCTTAAATGTTATTTCAACTTTAAAATAGTGAATACCTTAAATGTTATTTCAACTTTAAAGTAGTGCTTAAAACTACTTATTCATTTGTTTTGATAAGAATCTAGCAAGATGCTTGGTTTGCATTCAAGGAAAAGGCTGATGTATTCCCCACGAACTAAAGGAAAATTCTTTTATGCCTTGAAGGAGAAAAAGTGAGGTGAGGCCACATGGAAGAGAGAGAGAGGGGGCGTGGAGAGAGAGAGAGAGAGAGAGAGCGCTGTCATGTGTCAGGCCAATGCTCGAGCAATAAAGAGGGATTTTTTATAGCAGCGCAAAGTTCCATGAGGCGTGGAAGGCGAGATGACTCTGTGTGTGTGTGTGAACGTGAGGATAAAGATAGTCTTGCTCGTTGATCTGCTTGCCGTCAATGGAGGGGGAGGGGGACATAGGGTCATAGGGCAATGTTTTGCTTCGTTGCAGGGCGCAGTTGCAAAAGCAACAGGAGGAGGGGCTCCCATGCCTTTGAGGGGAAGGGCATGTTGCCTAGTGCATAGAGGTGCGTGGGGATGATGAGATGATTGGGTTGCAGAGGTAGGGGAGTCGAACAGCCGACAATTGTGGGGGATGGGCCGCGCCTGCACAAAGTCATCTCAAGGCAGGGGCACAGGCTTGGCAGATCAATGATGCGCGCAGGGAGTTGGGGGTCGGCCTAATGATGGATGATGCTAGCAGGTAGAGCGTATCTGTCTGCGTGGGAACAACACCAACGGGGGACTTTTCCTTTGAGATTGGGCGAACGAAGCGGATCTTTAGGATTAATTAATTAATGGAATGTGGGATAGACCCAGTAGGCCCGGCCAATTTTGTTTCAGTGCTTCATTAAAGGGTATCTGACGAGATGCTCTTATGCTATTTGAGGTGAAAAAACCGCGAGCTGCCATGTGGAACACACACACACACACACACACACACAGCCAAAGAGAGACATATGGGGCATGTGCGAGCAAAGGCAGGCAGAGAGGGAGGGATTTTTTTGATCTCCACAATCGTGAGGGCAGCTTGGTTGCAACTTTGGTGAGGACAGGGTAAATGCAACCAATTTTTTCTTCTGGCTTGAGCTTGTTGGATGTCTGAGGAGCCTTGTCCTCTTATTGTACAATTAGCACGGGTGGGTGTGCGTGCGCGCGTGTGTGTGTGTGTGTGTGTGTGTGTGTGTGTGTGTGTGTGTGTGTGTGTGTGTGTGTGTGTGTGTGTGTGTGTGTGTGTGGCAGACAGACGTGCAAGTAGGAGATGGCGATGACCTAATGTGTTGGGAGAACTCAAAGAAGGAGGATGTGGCGAGGCAGGGATGGCCGGAGCCCGTCACTTGAAGGGGAGGAAGAGCAACTCGCATGGAGAAAGAGAGAGAGAGAGAGAGAGAGAGAGAGAGAGAGAGAGAGAGAGAGAGAGAGAGAGAGACCCTAAGGGTCTTAGCTGAGGAGACGAGGGCGTACTGCAGCACTGAGACAGTGTGCGGCTACTGGAATATTCTGAGGGCGTGCATGAATAAACGATCCGGTTTCTCTTGCGTTGTGCACAAAGGGCAAGCAGTGATTGTGGACGCAAATTGTTAATTTTGCCTTCGATGTGGTGTGTAGAGTGATGGAAGGGGAAGGGGACTAGCCAGAGGCTTTGGGAGGTGGTCTGTGTAGATGCAGCGATGGCGCAGATGCAATGATGGATGCATACCATTTGTTTTTTGTGCTTGGAGATTTCCAGATTCCTTGGATTCCTTCCGAATCTAAGTGGCAAATTAATTAGTTCCATGATCGTAGACCCAATAGGTCTGCACGCATGTCTCATTGAAGGGAATCAACCAAGATGCTACCAAGAAAGCAAAGGAAAAAAAGGAAGCTGCAGGCGTGGCAAGTCAAGGAGGAGAGAGAGGAAGAAAGAGAGAGAGAGATGAAAATGACGTTGTGAGAGATTTTTTGTGCATTTCAATTTCTCTCTTCTCTCTGCATATGACACAGATTTTTCGTGCATTTCATTTTCTCTTTCTTCTCTCTGCATGTGGCACACACGGCTGGTACGCCTATTAGAGAGAGCATGCATGGCAGCGATTGAGCAGAGCCAATAGCCTTTGACAGTTGAGATCCATTTTTGAGTGCCTAGTATGTAATTTGTCATACATTGCATTGCAAAACAGGAAAATTATGTCCAAAAATAATGAAGCAATTCATCTCCAAAGCCTCCATAACCAAGCATCTTGCGTTGATAGACAATCAACCTTCTTATGAAAAGCAGTTTAATCTCACAACTTTGGGGCGGCTCGGTGTAGCCGCGTCAAATCTTGCCGGTAGGCTGTGTGTGTTGTGTGTGTGTGTGTGGGTGAGAGAGAGAGAGAGAGAGAGAGAGAGAGAGAGAGAGAGAGAGAGAGAGAGAGAGAGAGAGAGAGAGAGATCAAAGTGTGCACTAGCATGTAGCCCTATGACCATGTCCATTGTCGACTCCTAGCAGATGGGGTGTGTCACCGCGCACGCGCGTGTGTGTGTGTGTGTGTGTGTGAGAGAGAGAGAGAGAGAGAGAGAGAGAGAGAGAGAGAGAGAGAGAGAGAGAGAGAGAGAGAGATACAGAGAGAGATGACAGATATACGACTGTAGTCCTGAGGTTGTGTGTGTGTGTGTGACGGTGTGACTTGTGAGAATCTAGAGAGAGAGATGACTGAGGTGAGAGGGACGAGTCACGACTCATGGACGCAGTGGTTTGTGCGCACTGTCCTGGTAGCCTGCAAGCTGTGTGTGTGTGGAGTGGAGAAAGAGATGTAGTATGTACAAATGAGGAGAGAGAGACGAGGACGACTCATGGGCACAGTCGTTGTGCGTAGCCTGGGGGTGTGAGTGTGTGTGTGTGTGTGTGTGTGTGTGTGTGTGTGTGTGTGTGTGAGAGAGAGAGAGAGAGAGAGAGAGAGAGAGAGAGAGACTCAATGAGTCACTGACGCTCAGTGTTCAGGAAAAATGTGTCTCAGTTTAATATCATGCCGTTTTCAATTTCAAAAATGCCGGCTGAAGGCAAGGGTAAAAGGAAAAAATGTCACCCCAAAATAGACAGAAATAGTGTAAAAACCCGAAAAAATAACCTTATTTTAGTTTGAAATTTCCTCTTGACAAAATAAAGGAAAGTAATTTTGTATGTTTGGAAAAATGATTTCTCCCAAACACTGCTGACGCTGCACGCATTCGCGTCGATCTTTGCGTGATAGAGTCTAGTCAGAGGCTACAAGACCCGACCACTCTTAGACAGTTAAGACTCTACCTAACAATCCCAACAAATCTAGGTTCAACCAACTTCAACGTAATCACACCCTTTAATTTAGATATTTACCTCTATATTTTAAATAGGAAGGTGAGAGTGTAATCCCACCTACAAACTTAGATATTTACCTCTACATTTTTAAAGATGAACATAAGAAAACGCACAAAAAAAAAGCTGTAAAAACTTTCCAATTTAGTCAACCTACCTCTAAAATTCTTATATATCTTATATATAGGTTTGCCAAGTTTTTGGAAAAACGTGTTTTTTTTAGCACTGCTACCAGTGCACGCACAAACGAACGGAGAGAGAGAGAGAGAGAGAGAGAGAGAGAGAGAGAGAGAGCACTGGGAGCACTCAGACATAAAGAGAGGGACCAGGGTGAGCCAATGTCTGGGAAAAGTGTGTCTCACTTTGAAATTGTGTCGCTTTGAAACTCAAAATGCTGCTTGAGAACAAGAGCAAAAGGAAAAACCCCGTCAACATTTTGAGGAAAAGTGTAAAAATATTTAAAAAGAGCTCCATTTTTCAAATCTCTTTTCTGAATACTCACCAAAAGGAATTGGATAAGGTCTTGAAAAGAGACGTACACCCACAATTCGCTCTCTCGCTTCTTCTTCGCCAAGAAGGACCGCAACATTAATACCCAATGGCCTCGGCGGAAAGAGACCTTGTGTGCATGCGCTCTACAGATGTCGTGCATGCTAGAGAGAGTGAGATGATGGGAGATATCCATGTCGGACGTCCGGTTTGGAGGTCTCTCTCTCTCTCTCTCTCTCTCTCTCTCTCTCTCTCTCTCTCTCTCTCTCTCTCTCAGAGTACTCTTAGTGCTAATAGGAGCTCCACTAAAACTGGAGTCGTATTCAACTAGATCTTTTTCACACCCAAAAATCCATAATTTGGAGTTGTTGTGAACGGTCGTGTGGTCTGAAGTGCTGGCTTCATCCATACACCTTGGTAGAGACAAGTGTTAACCCATGCACATTCGTATCACCTAAGACGGACGTGGTATTATTTATTTGGTAGAGTCAGGTACCGGGCTTGTCGGTCCAATAGGAAAAGGGTAAGAGTGATCGCCGATGAGAGGCTCACTCTAACTGGAACATTCAAGAAATTAGTTGGCTAAGCATGGGCGCCCAAGTGTGAATGGGGCGAGCTCATATAAAAGTCAAGTAAACCTAAAATTCTTTCATTCTCTCATTTGTGCAATTGAAAAGTGCTCTTGCTCCATCTCGATCTTCTTCTTCTTCATCTCCTTGTGTGTGTGTGTGTGTATGCATGAGAGAGAGAGAGTGTGTGTGTGTCTGTGTGTATGCGATCGAGCATTGCAACGACAACACGACGACGGCGAGGCGGTTGAGCACGGCGTAGTGACGTCTCCCTCTTCTTCGCAACAAGGAATCCTCCACAACAGCAAGCGCAGAACGGTGAGTGACGCACCATCATCATCTTTGAGCTTAATAGTTTAGGCTAGTTGCGTGCTTGGAGCCATTTGTGGCTCGCACACGGTGTTTCGGCAAGTTCCTTGCATTGACACGTGCGACAAATGCGCACATTTTTGGTGCCGCTACTGGGGAATGCCATACACTAAGCTTGAATGGCACTCTGTGCTTCTTTGTGGTGCAATTTCAATTGTAGAAAAGGTAGGGAAGGAAGGTGTGTGTGTTGAGAAGAAAGAGTTTGTTTTGCTACTGTGTATTTCTTTGTTAATGAGGTTTTGAAAGGTACTGTGTTTTCTCTGTGATAAGGTGTTAGTATTAAGGTTGTAGATCCATAATGTTAGTTATGTGTAAAGTACAGTAAGTAGGAATTAGATCTGTTAGAGCTAATGAAGTGTGTTAGTGTGTAACAATAGGTGTATTAGTTGTAAGTAAGTAGGTAGAGTGTGTGTGTGCTCGCGCGCACAGCGCAGCCACGGCGACCTTATCCAAAAAAAAAAAAGATAAAGATAGGACCGAGATCGAGAATATCTCCCAGACCCAAGCCCAGACCTAAGACCAAGCTCACGCTCAGGCTCAGGCCTCAGTCGCCTTTTAAAATTACGTATTTTAGCTTCACACGTAGCTAAAAATTGACTTTTTTGAGGACCAACGGAGCTTCGGGTAACCGAACGTTGTGCTGTAAAGCACACCACAACCCTCTGAGTACACTCATTTTGAGCTATCACACACTTTAATAAAAAAACCGATCATTAAAAAACATTAAAAAATATCAAAAAACGAGTGAAAACGGACGCGTAAAAAAGTAAGCGGTTACCTTCAAGGTTATTCGCCGATGCTTGTAGGGTGCCAAAGGCACATGCATCTGTGCTCTGGTCGTGTGCTAGAGATGGAGCAACTCGAGAGAATTTCGACTTACGCGAGTTCTCAATATCCACCTACCTTAGGTTCCGGGCCCTCGGCGGGGACCCAAGGTAGTACAAACCAAGACCCAAACATAGCGGCTAGTGACTCTTCCTCTGACTACGATGTCATGGAGGGTTTCCTAATGCCTAATTCTGATAGCTCAAGCCAAGACATGCATGCCGTGGACCCACGGTCCGGACCGAGCGTGCTTAGCCGCTTGAAGGAAACCTTTAGTAGAGCCACTTGCTCCGAACATGGAGCTAATGATGTAAATGAGGGGGGTGGGGAAGTAAATTCGCCATTCATGTCCAACGTAGACCCTATGCCCTTAGAGAGTGTGCACATGAATACTCCATTCACTGCACCCCCTGACTCTTCAGAGCTATTTCCCTCCAAGGCTATATTATCTGATGGTAGAAGCCTTGTCGAAGTGCAAGAGGTTGAGCGATATATCATTGCGGCTAGGGAAAAGGAAATTGAGAGCTTACGCAAGGCGGAGCAACAAAGAGAGTTAAAAGAGAAAGCCCCTATGTCAATATCTTTTCTAGGAGAGCAATCGAGTACTCTTGAATTAGCGATCACTAAGGGTCAACCCATAGAGAGCCACATTGCATGTAGTTCAAAGGACACCCCTAGCATCTCAATCCTAGATGGAGCGTTCTTAAATGAGAGCTGGGAGTACGAACTACAAACGGAAACTCTAACCGCCCTATACACAGGTCACACCTATCACGTGGGTTGGTTAGATGTCCTACAATTCACAATGGGTGCTACTAGTGTGGAGGATCAATAACAAAGAGTTTGTGAGGTCATCCATAGGGTCATTGAATTAGAGAGACAGAACAAGGGGATCAACATGCCTTCAACGGGTCTCATGAGATTCTTGTATACAGGAAAGGTCAAACAACCGACCTTATCGCAAATGGAGACTCCCTCGGTAAGTCCGATGGATCCTCCATATGTTGTTTCACCAGGGGTCTCAGTGCAATCTGAGACTACAAGTGATAGCTTTACTTTTCCCAGTCTAGCTCATCTTTCCCTTGATGACACCACGACTACCATGACTACCCCAATGATGGGCATGCCAAGAAGCACGCCATGGACCTCATTTGTTAGTAAAGCACCACTACATGGTAGCTCAATGCCTGCAACAGTACCTACAAGTGTGTATCAATCGTATACGCCCATGGGTCCTCGTACTCATGTAGTCCCTATCCCTCCCATTGTTTCAACAACCTATGCTCCACAACCACAACACCCAAGTTCTTATATCCATGGGACTATACCGGCTAGCATTAGCATGTCACATTCGACGTCTACTATGCCTATGGCCACACATATGAACTTTGGGCCGCCACAGGGCACAACACCGTACCAAACGTGGAACCCAAGGGCTTCCTATTTGCCAAGCCCAATGCCAACACCTACTCCACATGTAGTCTCTGGAGCACCTCCACCCACGGTGCTTGCTCACTTAGGTGACTTGGAAACATTTGCTCAAGCTATTGATCGATCTATTGTTGAGAATATGTGTAACACGCCTGATAGAGAGCCTAGAAGTAAGGCAGTACAAACAGCCAAGCTCACATAAATATTTAGTGGATACGGGGATGTGAGAAAGCATATCAAAGTGTTTGAGCAAATATGCGATTCTCTAGGAGAACACAATGACCTGCATAAGCGTAATGATTTAAGCCTAACCTTAAGTGGGAAGGCTGGGGATTGGTATAGAACCCTAAGGGTGGAAGAAAAAACGATTTAACATACTCTTAGGACACTGTTCCTGAAAGAATACATACGAGAGGGAGTGCTTTGGGGTGTAGCCTCTCAGCTCCAGAAAGCCCAACGAGAGGAAGAAGAGTCGGTGAGAGACTTTATTAGTCACTTGAAGCATTTGAATTCTTGTTGTAATCCAAATGAGTGATTCAACAATAATCAATTGCTTGATAGATTCATTAGGGGATTATGACATGAGGATATCTACAATGGCCTAGTCATTAAAGGTATCACCACTTGGGAAGAAGTCACCACCAATGCGATCCAATTGGAGGATAATTTAATGATTCAAGGAGAGAGTGTCTGTTGAGCCTATATCTATTAGCTCACAAGCATCGGGGCATCATCCAATGACCCTAAAGCCTATTGCTAAGGAGCCAAAGATATCTGAGATGACTTTAGTAGATCTCACCAAGGCTATTCAAGAGAGTCTTAGAGATAATCGTGCTTCACAAAACAATCATATGTATCCAAGAAGGGAGCAACAATGGTGCTCAGTATGCTATGGACCGCATAGTACCAGTGAATGCCCTACTTTTAGAGTAAAATTCAATGGGAATTGCAATGCCTGTGGGAGGTATGGTCATCAAGCCAAGGATTGCATAGTATTTAAGCGCGCGATGGCCAATAGACCAACCTTAGCATGGACAAACACACCTCAAGTGCCTGCATTGATACCGGCCCCACCTCTTGAACAAACAACACAACACATGGTCCCTAGGGTCCAAAATGTTGTTCAAACAACACCCTTACCACCTCCAGTACTAGGACCGCAACCACCACATCTGAGAATCACTTATGTGAATCAAGTGGGTTGTGAGTCATCTATTGCTTGTTTGGAAGGCTGTGAGGAAGATATAGATCCTAATATTGCCTATGGGATGGATGTGCTTGAAGAAAGTCCACAATACTACATGGAGGACTATTGGGGACAAGTCAAACCTATCTATCAAGTAGTTGCTCTTGCGGCAAGAGGCCAAAATATCAATTACACTGCTAAGAGACCACCTCTTCAATGCTATGAGTGTGGAGGTCCACATCGTGTAGCCGAGTGTCCTATTAGGCTACAAAAGAATGCCACACTAATGTAAACCAATCAAGCGAGCACGTCTACAATGTCGATACTCATGTGTAATCGATGTGGCATAGATCATTTGATTGCCCAATGTTCAAATAATCCAAATGCACCGAAGATCACGCCATTAAAGTTGATTGAGGTGACCAAGGAGCCATCACAAAGTACACCTGTGGTACCAGTAAACGTACTCACACGATCGATGCTCCAAAAACAAAATTATATTCTTGAGGAAAGAGACACGGCATCAATTTCCCAATCTCAAAAAAAGAAGAAAACACGAAGGAAGCGATCGCAAAAAGCAACGAAGTCAGACCCCGGTTCAAAGACCAACATAGGGACTGGTGATGACCCCGTATATATGAACGACGCTGAAGAGGATTCTGATTCAGGTGAAACCATGGAGACCAAAACAACCACTAAGATAGAAACCAACAAGGAAGATCTTCATGAGCTACAATGGCCAGGATACAAGAAGAAGATAGGAACTTATCCAAACCCTACAGAGGAGATCGAGCGAGTCAAGAAATTAAGGAGTTTGGTAGAAGATACCCAAAGAGATCTAGAGCCAGCACCTAGGCAGATCCAGATTACAGACACCGTGTTCCCTACGCAACAACAACAACCTCACCAAGTCCATAGACCCTTAGCCATACCTAGTGTCATCCAAGAAGATAGTGAATTATAGTCATGGGAAAGTGGGCGTACAGAGGGAAAGAATGTTTACAGAGGGACTACCTGATCCTATCAAAGAAATAGAGATCCCATCTTCCCCATGTCAAGGGACTGAAGCCCAAAAGGTGCTTACACATTGCCAAATTTCATGTCTTCAGAAGTTAGAACCACCAGCATGTCCAAATTATATAAAGACCCTGAGCTAGTCTTAGCTCTTTGAGCCTTCCTCAATGGAGAACTAAAGTTTGGGCTACCACAATTTGCACAGATGGATGAAGCTGGGGAGATGCCAATAGAGGAGGAATACTTAGATCCAGAACCCAACCTAGATGAGAACCTTGTTATAGAAATACTTGTTAAAATACCTGTTAACAAGGTGGGACAATACTTTGAGGGTGATGAATCCAATGAGACACTACCAATCACTACTAAGGGATTAACTATGAAGGGAATCCTTGATGGTGGCGTTGGGGTTGGCATTGTGACTAAAAATTGATGGGAAACTGTGGGAAGACCTCACCTTGCGACCACAACCATAGTAGTGAAGATGGCCAATGGGTCTGTTGCTAAACCTATTGGGATGCTAGAAGATCTCAAGATCAAGGTCTTTGGACATAAAATAAGAGTTACCTTCATTGTTATGTATTTCTCCAAGCACACTATGGCATCTGAGATGATCTTAGGACGTCCTTTTATGAGGGAAGAAAAAATGGTGCATGACTGTTCTAAAAACCATGTCTAATTGCAGTTCCAAGATTCTATTATTCGAGTAGATCTTCTGGTTGAGCACATCCTCTAGGAAACAGGTCCAAAAAATGTAAGGAAACATGGCGGTGGATTCCTAAATGACTATTGAAAGCCCAAAGCTACTATCAAGGAAATGATCAAATCTGGGTGCCAAAATATAGATTGTGTTCTTACCTGTCACCTGACCCATGTGCACCCAATCCTGTAGCTCCAAAACAAATTGATGATCGTGGAAAGAAAAAAATCACAGAATGCTACACACCCGCTCCAGAGCTAGTTTGGGTACCAAAGAAAGAACAATTTGTTCCACCTAGCTCAGGAAGGGGGGAGTCCCATGAAGCTTCTAGCTCCTCATGTAATGCATCCATAGAGGTAAAAGATTCTCCACAGCCTCCACCTACAATAGTGGACCTCCATAAAGCTACAAAGGAATCCACACCTCCCAGTGTTCAAGAATCACCTCATGAACCACTTCAAGTTTGATCCTGGGAGAGTACCTTACCACCCTTGCAACTTGATGAGGAACCTAAGGTAATAGAAAACTACTGGCAAAAATCCTCACCTATTACCAACTGGAACAATTGGTTTCAAAGGGTGATGAGCACATTTCAAACAGTATGATTTACTCAAGGAAGGGGGGAAGTCTTCATTCACGTCAGTCTATTGAATTATTTCCCTCTTACCCTTCTTTCCCTGACCACTCAATCACCAATCTTAGGGAATGTATATATAAAGCCTTATACTCACAAAAAACAAAAATAATAAAGAGCAAGAGCAATTAGCAAACGAGTATACACAATAAAAGTTAAAACATTGACCAGACCTACACATTCACATCCGGTACACTTAAACAGAAACCTATGTCATAAGACACCTTTGATCCTCATCACTCGAGTGATGGAGGGTAGGTAGGATTGGTACGATAGGAGTGTTTTGTTTTAGAGTTTAGTGATTAGCAAAGTTCTTTCTTCCCACTGATGTGCCTCCTAGAGGTATTCTTTGTTTTTCCTCGTGTGTACAGGAACGTGTTGCTGTTGCTAGGATTTGGATCTTCATGGAATCTTTCTCTCATTCACACTTCAAATCAAGCACGACCATCAACACAAACAGGTGTTTCTTGTCCATTAGCATTGTCCCTTATCTTTTTGCATCCATGTTTGTCTGCTTTAATTGTGATTGGTAGCATAATATCCATCACATTTGCTTAGTATCAAACATTAAATTCAATGTAATTTTTGTCATAATCACATGTCTAGGTTTAAAAATCAAGCAGTCCGACTAAGCTAGTTTGACTAAGTTAGGTGTTAGAGATCTTCTCTTAATACCATGGGGAATGCCTTCCTAATAATAAATGGTTACTTAGGTTCTTAATCTGATTTAGGCAGCATTGTGTGAAATGTACTAGGGCTTTCTAGTGGGCTTAGTCCCTATTGACCTTTAGCTTAAGTATTATAAAGGGAGTTTACTAATGTGATGAGCTTGGGAAGGGTAACAATGTTATATGACCCCCCAAAGTTACAAAATAAAAATGCTGAAAACGTACAAAAAATTAAATAAATTAAAGTGCCACAATGTAAAATCTTAAGCTGGAAGAGAAATCTCAGCTTGATTTGGTACTTCACTCACATGTATCGCCTATGGTACTAGAGCCCTTGATGTTCCCAATGTGGGCGCTTTTCCTTGAAAAGCAAAAAACCCAAGGCATACAAAATAAGCACGCAGATCAAAATTGAATCACTGTGAAAAGAATTTGGGGGGTCAAAGAAAAGGAAATAAATCAGGCGATGATTTCATGAGCAATTCCTTTTATCGTAGCTTAACTACGAGGTCTTCTAGGTATAGCCTCTAGTCAGCCCTCGGACATGAAATACTTGGCTCTCGCGATTAAATAACTTAATTGACCAGAGAAAATTGAGAAGCTTGCCCATGGTATTAATAGTGGATCTTTAGTGCCTTTCGACCGTTAAATTAGCGACCCCAGACTTGTTTAATTTTTTACATTTACAACTGTTTATGTGTTTGATTATATTGCAATTTAATGTTTATTGTTGACAAATGGTTTGAAATTTTGTTACCAATCAACTTGTTTGCCTACAACTGCATAGGATTTTTAATTGTATATCAGAATGCAATTATTGTGCCAATGTTGTTTGATTTTGCAGTGACTGAAGAAGGCTAAGGACATTCATCTCAAATGCTCTTCCACCTCAACGAATGAGCTTCAACTCAATAGCTTTCGAGGATGGAATCTACATCAGGAATGGGGGCATGTTAACCCTCACACACATTCCTATCACCTAAGACGGACGCCGTATTATTTATTTGGTAGACTCAGGTACCGGGCTTGTCGGTCCAATAGGAAAAGGGTAAGAGTGTATACGATCAAGCATTGCGACGACGGCACGATGACGGTGAGGCGGTTGAGGGCGGCGTAGCGGTGTCTCCCTCTTCTTCGCGGCAAGGAATCCTCCACGACAGCAAGCGTAGAGTGGTGAGTGACACACCATCGTCATCTTTGAGCTTACTAGTTTAGGCTAGTTGCGTGCTTGGAGCCATTTATGGCTTGCACACAGTGTATCGACAAGTTCCTTGCATTGACATGTGCGATAGATGCGTACAACAAGCCCTTACGAGTTTAAGACTGCAAAAACTCAACTTGGCGTGCACACTTAAAGTGTGGAGTGCTAAAATAATGCCCAAAAAAAACACTAATGGCAAGGCCCTTGCTTGTCCATTATAATTGATGGGTACTCAACTGAATAGAATTGTTCGATCTTGAAAGGAATCACTTATGGATTACCCACAAATGGCTCTTAGCCTTTCCAAAATAGGTAGCAATAGATGGCTCTTAGCCCTTCATGTTACCGTATTGACATAGAAAGATAAAATCATGCCTGGTTTCACCTTTCCCGCATAGAAATTGGAAAGAGAGAGAGAGAGAGAGAGAGAGAATGATGGGCTGAGGAAAACCCGTTATGCAAATGTGTTGTATGCTAGACCAGGTCTGTGTTGTATCCTATAAGTGTGTACTTGAACTGGAAAGAGAGAGAGAGAGAGAGAGAGAGAGAGAGAGAGAGAATGCTGGACTGAGGAAAACCCCTTATGCGAATGTGTTGTACGATCCTATAAGTGCGTACTTGTACCACGCCCTCGTAGAGAGAGGCACTTTAAGTCACATCTAGACCCACTAATCGTATATGTGACCATTACAAAAGTTTTAAGATATCAATTACTTACCTTGTCCTTGACAAAGGTTTTAGTCTTATAGCGAAAGCAGAATAAGAACGAGATGGGGTTATACCAATCTCATGTCAGACTTTTGAACATTTTGGAACACACAGAACTACATGTTCACCCCTAATGAAGGTTACATGCCAACATACTTTGTCAGCACACCTACTAAGTCCTTGGCTTATGAAACTATTGAATCCGTATCCAACCCCACCACAACAGGTGTTCAAAGTTGAAAACCTAACCTAAGAAAATTCTAGAATAGAGAGGGAATCGCCCATTCAGAATGCGTTGTGCTAACGTATGCTCTTAGCGGATCCTTTAGCAAAAATACTTGAAGACTACCCATCCAACGCGGGATGAATAACACCAGTAAGAGTGAGGTACTTTCCCCCACCACTTACAGACAGTCTTCCATGACTGATGATAAACTATGACTCAACCATTGAGTATCCATCCATATACTCGATATGGAATAGACACAACCAACTAGGTTGAAAGCGGGTTGGGGTGGAGTAAGCTCATAGAGTTTAGACCATCCAACCCCATGTTAGGAAATAAGACGTAGCTAAATAGACAATTGAGTAGATTACTTAATGGAGAGAGACAAATTTACATACACGATATTATAGAGTAGAGAGTGAGAGAGAGAGAGTACACACGATATACGTGGTTCACCCAATGTGGGCTACGTCCACGGGAAAGCAGCCACTCAATGGCTTTAGTACTTCAAAACAAGAAGTAGTTTACAAAGGGATTATACCCTTAATGGAGCTCCCGCCTTGCTTCACTCTCACCACCTCACACTCACCTTGTTGCATCAACTTCACACTCTATGAAATGTGTGTAGAAATGGCCTCCTTTTATAGGCCAAAAGGGCTGCCCTCTCTTATGAGAGGCAGCCATGTGTAGCCGCCCTTGTGTGAATAAGTCCAAATCGGACCCTCCAATCCGCCCATGTGTGGCCGCCCTTGTGTAGACAAATCCGCTTTTGAATTCGGCCACCGGCCATCGACTTCTGACCACCGGCCAACCGACGGTTGTTTTCTGACCACTTTCCAGCCGCCGTCCGGCCATAATATTCCGGCGAGGGAAAAAAAAAGTCTCGGGGGCTTCCGCCCCCGAGGCCCCTAAAGTTGCCCCTGATTTTTGGCCGTGAAAATTTTGGTTTCCGACGAGTGATTTTCCTTTACGCACGATGTCTTCTGCTCATAATGAGGGCCTTACAAATGTGCGCTTTTACCACCAAAAATTACAAGGGTAAATCAGACTCCATACTTAACACCCCAGGCACCCATATTGAGCCATTGCCTTGTATGGCAGGGTGTAAACTCATACTAAATCTGCAAGAGAGATTGCACGGGTAGTGCAAAAGGGTGCAAAAGAATAAAGTCCATGAATTTGCATGCCGCTCCGAATAAATTTGAGTTAAACACTAGGGCCCATAACACCTATTGTGCATGCATATAACACAAACATATCCGAACCGCAATTCCATGACAAGACTTTCCACGATACGTACGTGAAAGTCGTGTAGCAAAGTTGCACCATAACAGAATGTGACAACCCAGTCACACCTAGGTACCAACCATGAGACATTCTCATGAATGTAGCATTCTTTGCTATATGTAGAAACAACCCTCCGTTAAGGTGGTTTCACAACACTTGTTATCGCAACAAGTCTGTACTTAGTACCCGACAATTTTTGGCCGGCTGAAATTGTGCCTGATACTATGTGCTCCAAATGGTCAAATGAACGGATGCGACCAGCACCTAGGCACTTATTCATGACACATCATTAGGAATTGGGCACCAGTGGTCCCAGAGACTCATATTCTCCACACTTGGAATATGTCTCAAAGAAGGTTGTCAGAAAAAGTGACATCTATCAAGTACGAGCTGTACTTGTGTGTGGCGGTAACTGCAACACTCCGCGACAAGAGAGAGAGGGACACTCATTATCATGCTCCACACTAGCTAAACTGAACTCCTTGAGTTCCTAGATCATGTTGTATCCCATGTGACAACATGTGCCAAATTGAACCGTACAAGTAGGTTCATAATAGCATAATGTATAGTGGACATTACGGCCTAAAATACTTTGTTCCGACATGCCCTTGGCATGGCTCTGAAACCTTCAAGCGTAGTTATACGACTTGAAAAAACCAAGCAAAGCATACTAAAAAATGGAATAACACCAAATCAATAGATGTGTACCTAGAGATTTGAACTGAATGTTCACTGACCCGTATTCAAATGCACAAGAGCACCTCGCCCACCTGTGGAAAAACAAGCAACATTGCACTGGAAACCGTGGGTGTTGCCTTCATAATTCAAACCCGTTGGTTAGAATCTACGTAGTCAAACCCCTTGGTAAGACCTTTTGTAGGAACTGCTCAACTAGCAGGTAACGATAACCAACATAGTCAACCGTGTACAGAATGATTGGAATCAACTTAAAAAGTTGAATTTGTCCGCTACCCCTTGGTAGATTACGGGCTTTTTTCCTTGAAAGTAGAACTGGGATAGATCAAACTATGATCCTCAATGCCTATGGGGAGATTTAGCAATCACCCGCCGGGTCTTACCCCCAAAACAGTATGTCCATAGACAATCCGTAGTGCTATAGAGGGAGCCGGAGATCCACACAAGTGAAATGCCTCGCTCTTATGGACAGCCATGTTGTCTCAACTAATTGCTACATCTATACTCCATGGTAGAGATCAGCTGATGGGATTTTAAGGCTACCAAAAACTCAACTCGAGCGTCGCACTGAAAACATGTAGTGCAAAATGACACTCTAAACATCCGTAATGACAAGACTCTTGCTTGTCCATTAACGTCAATGTGTACTCCACTGGGTAGATCTATTCGATCTTGAGAACAATCACCCAAGGAATACCAACAATTGGGTCTTACCCTAGATTTAACAATGGCTCTTAGCCATCGTGTGTGGATCATAGCCCTCATGGCAATTAGTGTCCAATCATCGAACCGATGAAGATTAATGTGGATGGCATCTTGCCCAATTTCTAGCTGAGAGTTAGAGCACCTTGGCTCAGGCAGACTCACCAGCGAAACATGTAGCAAAAGCTTCTTAGAAAGTTTGCATTATTCTTTGAAAGAGAGAACGAGAAAAACACAAACACATCTTGACCTACCTACCTTGCAAGGTTCGTGATTGTATGAGAATGACTTAGCATTGGCACTTGGCATGTAAATGAAGTCCAAATTGTAGGTTCCTTTTAGTGTTGTTGTGTGTTGACAACAACCAACAAACATGTTAAACAATCCAGAACTTATCTTGTCCTTGACAAAGTGTCTGGTAGTATAGTGAAAGTGGGTTTCATGAGGCGGTAGAATTGAATCCACCTAGCTAGCATGCCGTGCATACAGAATTTTAAGCCCTTGGCAAAAGTGATGGCCTCAAACCTGAGAACCAAAACCATCAGTGCCTTGCACAATCTAAACTGGTAGGGATTATGTGAGGTGGTATTCCCTATTTTGCCAGTTTTGTCAAACATGTGTGCCACTGCCCTTGATGCCAAATCATTGGGGGCAGTACCTTCGCACATGGGAGAAGCCTTGCTTCATGTAAAATTTTCAAAACACTTTGCTTTGCACAAAAGCAATAGTTTCCAATCAAAGATGTAAACATGGAAAAATAAGAAGAACGTAAAATTGGCTAACTTGGTCATTGCTCTAACCAATTGGCCCGAGATTCCGTGGAAGAAAACTCGCTTAAAAATGGCTCATAGCCATATCTGTTGCACGAGTGGGAGCTGTCGTATGTAAATATACGTCCCTTGTATCATATACGCCCTTCTGTCATGTAATGTAATAAACTGCAAGCATATTGCCAAGTCCATCCCAAGTTTGTATGCTCATAGCATAGGCCGAATGTGGGGAGTCGCAATGCAAGATGCATAAATAGAAGCTTTGCTTACATAAGTTCATCGAATGGATGAGACAAGAATGTAACTTGAGTGCTCATAGCTAACATATGCTCTTGGTGACACACATATGTCCGAGTAGAAAAAGATTGACCTTGTCAAAATTTCATAGGGAGACGGCCTTGCCAGATTTTTCTGCTGATTGAGAATCATAACATTGCCCAATAGTGAGAAAGATATCATCTACAGCTGAGCTATCAAATGTCAGCGATTGTCCAATACTACTTGTTCAAAGCAACCTTTGCTTGACAAGTTGGCATTGTGAAAATTCATATGGTGGTCAACATTGCATTCAGATCCTAGCTCTGGATGTCAATGTTTTTTCCACGATGCTTCATGTACCTATATTGCCTGCTCCCTAGCAAGCTGCAATGGCTTGGAAATGAGTATGCATTCAATGCATGGAGCCGTGCTCCCAAAAATATTGCTTTCCTCTGCCTCGAGCTAGCACAACGAGGAGACATAAAAAATTAACAATCGACGTAAGACACAAATCGGTTTATTGGAGTGTCGCTATAGGGAGCCTTGCTCCTGAAATGTTTTTGATGGTAGACAGTTACTTGAAATTATACTTACCGGTCCGCATTGCCAAATACCGTAATCGGAGATGGCATAGGCCCTGCCTGAGTTGCCTTTGTATGAACCTTCAACCTCCGACGAGCGTGGGTTGTCGAAGTATTGTGTACTCAAGACGTGCTTGATGTGGATCCCTCAACCAAACAGTGGTTCTTTGCAAACAAAGCAGTCAACAAAAGGTGAATGCGTACGGAACAGTCACAAGCCGTGCTTGTGCCTGCATGCAAGAGCTACATAGCATGTCGGAAAATGTCATCAAACCCAAAACAAAAGCTACTGCATACCTGGTTAATCATGCAATTTGACCTGTCAGCCAATGTGTCCATGGTCCTCAAACCGCAACCGAGCTTACGGAGAAGCCTTTCAGCACCCGTCGATCAGTTGCAGCTCACCCTTGACAACACCCTTGCTGAGTCTCAAGCCGTGCTCGAGTGCCAAAAACCCTCCAAAGACGTTCATACCGCTACCAAAATATGGCCTTACTACTTCATAAATTGCAAAGTTTTAGAAATTCTTTTGAAAAATTCTGTAAGCTCCGACTTGCGGGAGTGACCTGCAACCTGCGCTTTGCCGAGGCCTTGTACTTGCCAATATTAACTTCCTTTAAGACAGATTTTCCTTGGTAGCTTTCCTTGAATGAGCATAGGCCGTTCATCACCCTCGACACTAGTGCTTGATGAGGTTGTACTTCCATAGGCTTGCATGCATCCCCTTGCATCTTCACGGCCTTTAGCGTGAGTACCTCGGCTGCTCGTGGTGGGAGGGGTCCTTAAATGGCCCTTTGGGCACATTAGGGTGCCCAACAATTTTAAAAAAATGTGAATGCAGTGCATGTAGTGATGGCGGCCGAGAACAGACTGCGAGGGAGGTTGCTTGACTTGCAGACCGCCACAGGGCTCCATGGCCCCTGCGTCCCGCATGCAAAAGAAACCTCCAGCCAATGCGAATCCATAGAGTCTGGCCATGCAAAATTTGGAGCAGGTCATGTCGGCTTCAATGTCCTTCACAAAACTGCGTGCTCATGCTGTTGGTTGTGACGGCTTCGACTTCATTGGCTCTTCAAGCAAGGACCGCTTTCCACAGCCATGCCCCCAACTTTGCATGCCATGCCCACGACTTTGCATTCCATGACCTTTCTGCTTGCCTCCTCCATGCCCATAACCTTTCTGCTCGCCTCCTCCATGGCCTTCCTCCAAACCCGAGTCATGCTTCACCATGCAAATACTTATGAACGAGAGAGAGAGAGAGAGAGAGAGAGAGAGAGAGAGAGAGCTAGAGCTTCATGCATGACCATGCGAGACCTCCTTCTCCCCTCTTCCATAGCTCCCTGCTTCCTTCTCTCCACCTTGCTCTGATACCAATGTTAGACCACGAGGGACTGGACCATGCAACTCTCCACCCAATCGTACCCTATATAGGTCGTGCCTGCTAATTATAGGGATCCCCTTGACCGCATGTCCGTCATGGCCCTTGGCTCGGCCCTTGGCCTGACAGGATGGGCTCTTCCAATTGACCTGATACCTAAAGTGCCATGCACTATCAGGCAAGGATACAACCCAATTTGCCAAATAAAACTTAAAATTGTGTATGCGGGTTGCCTAGCTATGGCAAGTGTATCGAGGTGGGCAAAACTTGTTGCAAATTGGCTCATAGCCGTATCTGGTACAAAAAATATTTCGTTACATGCACCATATACAGTGTCTTGTGATGCGAAAACCTGCTATGTAACATATTCTAAACATGTGGAAACGATGATCCAAAATGTCATAAAAGAAGCCATGCTTCACATTACTGCTCATGTAGTGTTGGTGCTCATATCGAATATATGCTCCCGTGGACCCACATGTGTCCAAGTGGAGAGGAATCGACTGTGTCAAATTTCTTAAAGAAAGAAAGCAGTATGTATTATATGTTGGTTGAATATGCAATACTAAGGAAGGTATTGTATCATATACAACTAACCAAAAGGGTTATCTGAAAGAGGAGGTAACCATTAAAGAGAATGCAAAAAAGTTATTAATTACTAAACCGTAAAATCCATAAAAAAGGCTTAAGAATCCAGTACCTGGGGACAATGTTTCCATTGATGTTGTCCCATACAATTGAAACATAACTTTTGCACTTTGGCTTTCTAAAAATTGACTGTGGAAAGTCTCCCCTGTGCCACCTTGGCAAAGACTAGTTCGACAATTGCCACAGGTGTAGATACGGTAGCCTGTGGAATGCACGATATGACCAGCTCTATAAGGTGATCCACCTGTGTGGCAAGCAATTGGACGCGAACCGCCAATTTACAAAATCGTTCTTCAAACATTTTAAGGTCACGTTTTGTAACGTACTCTTTTTTATCGACGAGATTGCTAGTATCCTCCAAAATTTCCAACACACTTTCAGGAGGAGGAATAAGTGCGGTTGAAGGAAGTTCAAAGTCAAAAAGATGATTCTCGGAAAGGTCCGTATCCAAAAAATCAAATGAGGAATCCATGATGGATTTATATGGTGCAAGCAAGGAAAGGGAAGAATATCAGAAGAATACCTTGATTGAAAAAGAGGTCATACCCATGGTATGCACCACAAATGGTGATAATTAGCCATGTTAATCATTCCTTCCCATCCAAGTTATGCCAATCCGTAAGTCCCCCCATAGTTCAAAGACACCGCTTGAAACATTGCAGACGACTAGATTGTCCCGAAGAAACGAGTTGTAATGGATACTTGGTGGAAAATCTCTCAAGCCACCAAAATTTAACCTTGACTCACCTCTGCAATCGCCACAATTATGGAAGAGCTGCAGAAAATCGACGGCCTATCGACGAAGTGCCTTGCCCCTTGTCAACGAGATTATACCAAAAAGTGGCCAATACTGGTGGAAAGACTGTAGATGGGGTGTGTGCCGGGGTGGGCATGCACCCTTATGCTTTTTTTTGAGTGAATCGCCCAAGGCCAAAGGCCTTAGGGCATTGATAGTGTAAACAAAGAAATTGGCAGTGTCGATAATGGAGACTAACAGCGCCGCGAGGGTCGCAGAAGAAGATGGCGGGTTCTGTGATGCTTTCTGGGGTTGCCTCCAGTGACGTGAAACGTCCACAGATGCAACGCGAACCCGTCAAGCTTGACTGCACAAGAGATGGTGGAGGTCGAGTTCTCTCCCACCTCGGCACGAGCTCCCCTGCACAAGCTGCGGTTCTTCGATTCTTTTGATTAGCAAGCGGCCATGCCCGCCTCCAATCTCCTCGACCGTCTAGGTTTGCATGGGCATGCTAAAGTGGAGGTCCACAACCCAACCCTCTTTTCCTAGAATAGAACTTGCTCTCGCTACCAGTGTAAAGACCCCTGGGGAACTGCCTAAGAGTGAACCTCCCAACCTCCCATTAAATAGCCCATTGGGCCTCATTCCCTATCCACACTTGCAGCCAGCCCCTTGGGCCTGGTCCTTGACCCTCGGGCATTGCCCTTGGCATGACATTTGGGGCCTTGGGACTGAGGCTTGGGATAGTTAACGCTTTTTCAAAGTTCATGTTATGCTCGTGATGCATGAAGCTTTTCATCTTCATTACATCACCTAGGTCACAAGTAACACAAAGATTGTATTGTATCAAGTCTCCCTTGATGGGAGAAACTATAATACAAATTCCTATTGGAGGGGGACAAGCTCCACATAAATCCGGTGCTCAATTGTTGTCATGTTCTCTAAACTCTCTCTCTTGCAAAAGTATTGTTCATGCCAAGTTAATTAAGTACTATGATTATGTTGCTACCGTCAATTAAGTTCACTCTCTATGCTCTCAAAGTAGTCTCACAAAAATTCTTTCTCTAATTTTCCTAATTTTGCTACTCTCAAAGTTCATAGTACATTTTCATTACATTGCTATCAAAGCATTTGGTTTCTCTTTTCTTACTTAGGAAGAGAGGTCTTTAAGTATCCTATTAATGGTTGATTTTGTTAATCTATTATCGGTTTTGTTGAGTCCACTATGTGGGATATGGTGCACACCTCGAGAGCTTTGGTCTTAATAATAGAGTCTTCTTAGGCTTGCCTACAACTTTACCCATAAGAAGTCTGAAAGGAGCTAGCCCTCGGCAATTTTACAATATTAGACCCACTCCACTACTCTCTATAATTAACCAATTTGAGTCGTGGGTGTAGATACTTAAGTGCTAATTTTCAAAGGCTAAGAGGAGTAGCAACTAAGGTTTTGAATTTCCAAAGAATACACTAAGTAAACACATAAGTTTAATTAACATGGCTGATGATGACAACGTCTCTAAAACACCAAGTAGAATTTGTCACTCTACTTGGGAGAATGAAATGGACTAAAGAGCAGACATGCTTACGGAAACTATGTCTCCCAAGCACCAAATGGATTAATCATCCATCTTGGAAAGATGTCGTAGCGTACAAAGGAATCCTCTACCTGCTAAGAAACGTTGACTAATGATTAAGGCTTTATCTCCTCTACCTCATAGTCGAGAACGACTATGATTTCAAGAGAGAGGTAATGTCATAACATCTAATATCTAACCAACCCAAATGATTTTCTCATATTAAAATGATCATTTAATGTGGGAGAATAAACAGGAACAAGGGTTAGAATATAGACATGTGCTTGGGGCCAATGGTAAAGGGGTCCAAATGAGAGATGGTCTGGCAAAGAGCAAGGCTATCCAATGGAGCTTAAAGACCCTAGGGTTAGCTTCATCGAAGACCTCCAAAGGTTAGTGTTAAACATCCTTTGACCTTAGGTAAGCTAGGGCTGAGCTTGAGGTGGGAACCCAGCCCAAGCTTGAGGTCCCTGTCGTGCTTGATGACTAAGGTGCTTGTCGTGCTTGCTGACTATGATTCTTGAGGTGCTTGTCACTAGGGAGCTTGAGGTGATTATGGGAACACTCGTGCTTTGTCATGCGTGTTGACTAAGGTGCTTGAGGGTAAGGTTTCTAAAAAGTCAAATCTAATCCCTACTCAAGAGGGGGCGAGTCCTAAAGCTAGGGAGATGAGAGAGAACACACACACACACACACATACAAAAGGAAATCCCAAACCTCACAACAATGTCGAGTGTCATCTTTGTGAAGTGATTTTTTTTTCATGCTTTGTTATGATTTGTTGATCATCACATGTGTACGTTGATGGAGCAAAAGACGTCGTGCGCACACTCACACACCCAGACAACTCAACACCACACAAGGAATTTACTTGAATTCCAACCCACACACACCACCACTCAAAATCTCCCTGAACACTCTACCCACAAACTCAATTCAAACTCCAAACGCCTCGACCTACAAGCCCTTGCCTGCCCACAGACACTACAAGGTGATTCGAGGTGATCAACACTTGAAATCACGCTTGATGGTGACCAAAATATACAAGAAAAACCATAAAAAACCCAAAAACTCCAGCCACAAATGACCACTCTCAAAACATTGCAAAAGCTTCACCAAACTCCACTCTGTTGGACTCTTTGGAGTAGCGCCAACCCTAATAGCACCGATACAGGGTCACATAGTCTTGCAGAAAGCCGCACCTTCTTCTCTCAATTCCTTGCACACACACATCCATGGAAACCTCAGAACTTCCATAGACTCTCCCAAGTGCAAAATTGAAGAGAGAAAGCTCTCATTCACTCCTCCACACACTCGAAAACAGGACGCGAACGCGACGGGACTGCACTAGACCACCTGTAGGAACCCTGCTTCCTCCCACACACAAAGAGCTGAAAGTGCTGATATTTTACTTCAAAAGTTCTCCCTCAGCCTCAACACTCACGGCACCGTGAGTGATGTGTCAATTTGAATCCATTTCACACCTTTTTTGACCATTTTTTGACATTTTTTGGCCCAATTTTGACCCCTGGCAGGCATTTTTTGCAGGAAAAACCCCAAACGGACTCCAAAATTCACCATATTTTGTACGCTTGATCCTCGATACCCAAAGCACTTTGCCACATCCCCAAATTCTGTTTTTGACCACTTCTAGGGTGGTGCACGCATCGCCGCAGATCAGGCACCGTAAATAGACAGTTACTGCATGTCCCAAACTTCTCGAGCGGGATGAGAGTACCCATACTTGTCACTTGAATTATTTACATTCTAAAAATCTCAAACACATTCTATAGAACCAAAATAATCCACCTAAAACGATATCCAAGGCCCCGATACCCTATACGAGCATGTACATGTGTCCGACTGCTAGCGCGCAAACCTGACTATTCACAATGTGTACACATTGGAGAGGGGGAACGGGGGACGATGCCCGGCACAACCAGAAGTGCCTCTCTATAGCCCACGGTCAACACAACACCCCAATCCACTCGAAGACACCTTCAAAAATGATAATTTGCACATAATCCGCTTCACTTACATAGTTCCCAAGCGCACACGCGCTTTCCAAGATTGCAAAATGAGTCCACACTTCACTGCACCTACTCTACCTTCCTTCGCACATACACTTACTCTCTCTCTCTCTCTCTCTCTCTCTCTCTCTCTCTCTCTCTCTCTCTCTCTCTCTCTCTCTCTCTCTCTCTGCAAAGCACCAACGAGCCGGGCGTACACACGCTTCAACGGCACAGCGGCTGGCAACAGACGAGACGATAAAGAGAAAAGGGGAAGGGGGGGTGCAACACGGCACAATTGGCCAAGAGGATTGTTCATTAATAGCTTCAAAACTCCATTACAATGCTCCTCTGAGCTTCTCACTCTCTCTCCCTTGCTCTCTTACACGTACAGTGCAAAAACAAAAAAACAAGAGCCCCCTCGTTACAAAAATTTTTGCCCCTTTATTGGGCTTGTTTTTGAGTTTTTAGGCATTTTTCATGGTAGGCCGACATGTGGCACTCCCCTTGGGAGGCTCAGCTTGACTTTGACTAGCTTGGTGCCCGTCCTGAGGCTTCACACTTTACTCTACACACAAGCACCCTCTAGGGAGCAACGACGGCGCCGTCGTTGCTCCTAGGGATTTACAATGCCCTCAAAAAAGGTTGTGGGTGGATTTGGTCCACGGGAAATGGCCCCTCATGGGCGGGGTGCCACATCATCACTGGCCATAAGCTTCGCACATGCGGGCGTGCCATCGAGCACTGCTGGCCACCGCCCAAAACCGCCGCGCCACGCCCCACTGGGCCGCGCACGCCACCAACTCACAGCGCTCAGCGCTCTGCCATGCCCAACGAGCTCCAAGAGCTCCCACTTCCTTCGATGCTTTCAAAAAGGGCCACGATGTCGTATAAACACACAGCGCCACCCTGTTCCGGCTCCGCATATGGGGTATTGCCCCTGCAACGTGGCGGTCCCCAGCCTTTCAAGGCTTTTATAAAAAAAACTTCTTTTGTGAGAGACTCCCTCTTGGGTGCCAAATTGGTCCCACTCCCATTCTTTGTTGACAAGTCCCACTCCATTGCTGTAAAGCCGTGTTCCGAGACCATATCCCTGGCTCCGTCCTACACAATTTCCACCGGCTTTTGACTTCTTTGAGCCCGCTGTCCGAGGCCGCCAAAAACCAAGAAAAGTACTTGCATCATCCTCCCTAGCACCTGCTGCCAATTTCAACTTGCTATAACTTGCTGACCAAGTACCCGATTGACGTGCCGTCAATTTGTGCTAACTCCACATGGTGCACACTTCCACCGAGAATCTTGGCGAGGCCAAAAAATTGCCACGTGGCACATCTCCCAATGCGGCCTAGTGGGCTCAGACCCGGCCCCCGGAAAATCTTCAACTGACCTTAACTTGCCATCTAGAGCTCCGATTTGCAATCTGATAAGACAGGCATGCTCCACAACTCGAGCACTACACACATATGCACTGACATCAACCCGGGCCACCTATCCCTAGCTGCCCTGTCCGTGGGGATCTACTACATACCCTTTCTTTAAACTGCAATATCTAGAGCACCGAGGCTCCGTTTGATGAGCCATCTGGACCGACTTCTAGAGCACACAGAGCACTACCTTTCAGGACACTATTTTGGCATTTCTGACATCTCGACCTGTCATCCCATCTGGACCACTCAGCTGCACCTTTGGCCTAAAAAGCCGCTTTAAGCATACATTTCCGCTATCCTCTCGCTGCTATGGCTTTAGACACCTGCCCCAGCACCACTACGTGCACCTGTATGCATCCATACCCTTGCATGAGCCCATATCTGGCATCGACAAGTTTTGGGTGCACCATCATTGCCCAACCCTCTTGTTGAGCATTCATGCTCAACTAAAAGCACACTTTTGAACCTGAAAACTGCAACACTTGACAAGCACGGAATAAAGCGAAAAACCATAGCTGTATGTACATGCTATGTACAGAGTATGTACAAGGTTTCCTCTCCCTTCACAAGCTCCCTCTGTCTAGGTTGGTTGCCCAACCCCCGTAGCTACAATCTGGTGTACGTCAGGCACTAACCCCCTGGCAAAGTACAGCTTGAGCCGCACACCGTTCACCCTATGCCTCAAATGCTTGCCATTGGCTCTCACCAGCTGATAGGTCCCATTCGGAAAGGCTTTATGCACTTTGTACGGACCCGTACATTTCTTCTTGAACTTCTTTTGGAAGGTAAAGTCCAAGAAGCTCTCATACTTCATCACCTGATCTCCCTCTTGAATCTCCTTGTTTGGCAAGCTCTTGTTGAACTTCGCCACTCGCTTATTCCTCTGATTCACATAAAAATTTGCCGCAGCCTCCCTATCCATCTGTAAAGCCTCCAAACTAGTGATCCGATCCTGCAACACACCCTGTTGAGTGGCAGTGACACGCCACATACCCTTCAATGCACCTAGTTGTGCATGCACTGGCAAAACCGCATGTTTACCATAAACCAGATCAAATGGAGTAAAGTTTGTGGACACCTTGTAGGATGTGAGGTAGGCCCACAAACACTTCTCCAAGTTGGTCAACATACTTGGTCAACATTTTCACAATCTGCCCATTGGCACTCTCTACCAAACCATTGCACTGCGGGTGATATGGCGAAGAGAAGCGGTGTTGGATACCCAGCTTTTCCACTAAAGCCCGCACCAATTTGCTTCGAAATCCTTGGCCTTTGTCAAAGATCAGCACCCATGGAACACCAAAATGGCAAAAAATGTTGTCAAACATGAACTGAGCCACCACATTTGCATTTACCTCTTTGACAACCTTGGCCTCGACCCACCTGGTAAGGTAGTCAATCGCCACTACAATGTATTTTTTACCGCTTGCCGACTTCGGGAGTGGACCAATGGCATCCAAACCCCACTTCTCAAAAGCATCTTGGGCAATGATAGCTCCCTGTGATTCGGCTATCAGCCTCCTCTCGCCCATAGTCTGACATTCATGGCAGGTTTTTCACCAATATTGCACATCACGTACTATCGACGGCCACCAAAAACTTGCTCTCAAGATTCGAAACAAAACCTGGTCTTTACCTTGATGCCCACTTTCCTCATGACATTGTTGTAACACCATACCGATTTCTTCTTTATAAAGTACCCTTCGCAGCACTTCATCCCATCCATAGGTCATAAGATCCTCCCCTATCAGTGAAACTTGCGAGATTTTTGTACTACCCTCCGCTTTTGTAACTTCGACAATCTTTCAGAGCACTGACCGGTATTCAAAAAGTCCTCAATCTCTTTCAAAGTCTCACGACCAGCATAGGTGACTGGGGCCACATATATACCTGCAACCTGCACTTGTACTTTGCTGCTTGCAAGCTGATCTGCTTCTTGGTTCTGCCTCTTCTAACATGCTTGAACTGAACCTCCTCAAAAAACTTTAGCAACTTCTTGATGGCATAGAACCAATGCTTTAATGAATCCCGCTTCACCTGCCATTGGCCCAACAACTGCTTGATAACTAATAGTGCATCACCTTTCACCACCAACCTCGATATACCAAACTCGACGCACTGTTTCAAACCTAAATGGAGGGTAAGATACTCCGCCTCATTATTGGTATGCACATCCTCCAAGTTGTAGGCTTTTGAAAAGATCACCCTGTTGCGTGGATCTCGTATCACCACACCTCCACCTGATTTTTGTATTATCCTTCTATATGCTCCATCAAACCACATGGTAAAAGCTTCTGCTAAGTCAGGCTCCTTCTTGGTTTCATCCCGCACCACCCTGGGATAGATTGGCAAATCAAACGCCTTGCTAACTAGAATATCTGCCAGGTGAGATCAACTTGTATGGTCAACTTTGAATTCAAACTCAAACTCTTGTAGCTCTATCACCCATTTCATGATCCGTTTCCCTAGTTTCAAGTGTAACACTACTTCTGGTAATAAATTATTGGCCGTTAGCACAAAAAACTTTCGCACGATGAGATACACCTTGAACTTCCTGCAAGCAAAAACTAAGGCCATCACCCACTGTTCGGATTCAGTGTAGGTGCCTCCCCAGGACTTATCACCCTGATTTCAAAATAAATAGGTTTATAGCTCCTTCCCTCCTTTTGCAATAGTACTGCCCCAATGGCCACAGTGCCTACCGTCATGGCAACATAAAAATCATCTTCATGATTGGGAGGACACACCGTAGGCAGTTGACACAAGATTTCTTTCACCCTGTCAAAAGCTACTTGAGCCTCTTCATCCCATTTAAAACCATGCACTAGTTGCGCCCTCTTTTGAAGGGGGTATACATAATGCGACAACATCCAAAAAAACCTTGAAAGATACTTCAGCCTGTGTACGAACGATGCCAAAGCCTGTGCACTGGGAGGAGGCTCCATCAAGACTAGAGCCTTGACCTTTTCTAGATCCGCTTCAATCCCATTTTGTGACATCACATGGCCCAACAATGACGCTCGGGGCTGTGCTAATTTGCACTTCTTGGGGTTCAACTGGCCTCCCTCTTCATCTAGGCTCTGAAAACATAGTCGTAGCTTTGACAAATGATCTGCCCTTGAGCTATAGCATCCAATGTCATCCATGAAAACTCTAATGAACCTGCCCAAATAAGGACCAAACACCCTATTCATCCAGTCTTGGAAGGTGGCATAGGCATTCACCAAACCAAACGGCATCCTGCGATAGGCAAAGCAACCCCATGGAGATATGAATGTTGTCTTCAGTTGGTCTTCAAGAGCAATCCCTATTTGAAAGTAACCTAAAAACCCATCCATAACGGAATACCTCTCGTGGCCAGCCACCTGATTCAAAATCTCATCCTGAAACGCCAATGGGTAGTGATTCCTCTTGGTCGCAGCATTCAATGGCTTATAGTCAACACACACCCGCCATCTCTCATTCTTTTTAGGAGTGATAACCACCGGGGAAACCCACTCTGATTCCTTTACGGGGTATATAATACATGCATCCAGTAACTGATTGATCTCCTGCCAAAGTGCTTCCTTTTGAATTTCACCCATTCTCCTTAGCTTCTGCTCCTTAGGTTTGTATCCTTCCTTGAGGGCTATTTTGTTCTCAACACCCTTGGCTCCTCTCAAATCCTTATACTCCTTTGCAAATAGGTTTGGAAAAGATGCACACAACTCGACATAGCTTTCTTTCTCCTTCTTGGTCAAGTCTCCACTTAGCATACTGACCACCTCTTCAGTACCCATGGCATGCATTTGTGCTTGCACCTCCTCTTTCACACAAGGTTCTTCCACAGTGACCCCAAACAAGTCAGCATCAATCTTGAGCATGTCATCCTCGCTTTCTTCTTCCTCTGTATCTGTATAGCCCTCATCATAGGCCGTTTTAGTCTCATACTCATAGCTGGTGGTGTCCTCTTCGTCTCTAGCCGCTATTGGATGAAAATGGATTTCCTTGGTCTTCAGGTCTAGCACCACTTGTCTTCCTTTCTCTTTATCAGGTAGGGTAAACACTTTACTTTCCCAATCCTATTTGGCACCTATTGCCAACAGCCACGGCCTACCCAAGATTATAGGTTACGCTTTATCCCCAGCTTTCATCACAAAGAAGTCGATCAGTCACTCTATGCCCATCACTTTCACTCTTACATCCTGGGCCATGCCCAAACACCTAGCTTTAGCATGGTTAGCCATCCTCATGCGCACATTCGACTTGGCTACCGCCTTGACCCCTGTTTCCTTCATCGCAGCTTCCGTCATGACGCAAACCTGTGCTCCGCCATCTATATAGGCTTGAACCTTCATCCTTTTCTCGATGACAGCATCCACCAAAGGAAGAACATCCGTCGGGCTACCTACCCTGAGTGCCATATTTTGCACCGCCTGCACATTGCCTTTACCCCTTGGTAGCCTAGTGCTAACACTAGTCGACCACTGTCGCCTCAATGTTGGGTTCAATGCCAACAACTATCCAAAAAGTAATATTAGCTCTTTGACTTTGGAAATCACTCACCAAATCATACTCGGGATGGCCGCGCCCAAGCTGGAAATCTCTTTGTTTAATCCTGCGATGCCTTCTTTTCTTACTAGTTTCAGGCTTCTCTTTCCCCTTGTATACCTTCCCTTTGCCTTTACGAGCTCTAGTCTCCCGCTCGGTTTTTGTTTCCCTTTCAACTCTAGCTCTTTTGTTAGCCAACACTTCGACATCCTGTTTATCCACCCCAATGATGTTCACCCTAGGGACTCCACCACCATCCGTTTGAGCTTGCTGCAGTGGATTCTCGACTACCTGCTCCCTTGGGCCATTAAAATGTGCTTGGCCTCTCCCTCTGCCAAACAATGGGTAGATACCACCTCTTTCCCTCACCGGATGGGGACAATCGGGTGCATAATGCCCTTCTTCACCGCAATTATAGCACCTTCCAGGTAGAGGCCTTGCCCTGCCCCTTGCTCCTCTCGGTTGTCCCCTGTCCATTACACTCAATCGAAGCTCTTGCATCTGCTCTGATAGATCCTGAACCGTACGTATCCACTGCTGTGGAATAGCAACTGTAGCCCTATTCCCTTGATTTTCCTCTTGAGTTGACTCTCGAGGGCTTTGTGGTTGAACAGGTGCCATTGCCTCATAACCTGTTACGCCCTGCTCTATATTTTTTAAAATTTTTCTACTTTTCGACCTTGCAATTGCCACTGCCCCATTGTAGTTCTCTGGGCTTTCAAAGTCCACTTTTTCTCTCACCTTCGGATGTAAGCATGCCATAAACTTATCCAATTTGAAGTACTCACCATTGGCTAGCTGCATAGCTGCTACTAACTCTGCCCAACATACTTCAAAACGATCCAGAAACAAGTTGAATTCCTCACCTACATCCTGCTTTAGAGATTTTAGCTTCGCATCCATCTTGACTGGAGAAGCTTCTTCATGAAAATCATGCAAAAATCTTGTCCGTAGAGCCGGCCATGCCTGTCTCGGCTCAATCTCCAAAGCTTCGAACCACAGTTTGGCCTTTCCGTGCATCACCAAAGGGAAAGTTTGCATCTTGCTATCCTCATTAGGCATTCGCAAAGACAACATGTACAATTCAAAATCTGCAAGCCATTCGTCTGGATTCTCTTCACCTGTAAAAATCGGATCGTAATTTCGAGACGCCATCCTTACCTATACGAAAACCTGTATTTTCCTTCACTGACGGGAGCAATCAGCGTGCTCCTCAGTGGGGGCACCAGAAGATGGAGAGGGGAATGGGGGACGACCCCTGGCACGACCAGAAGTGCCTCTCTATAGCCCAGGGTCAACACAACACCCCAATCCACTCGAAGACACATTCAAAAACGATAATTTGCACATAATCCGCTTCACTTACACAGTTCCCAAGCGCACACGCGCTTTCCAAGACTGCAAAATGAGTGCACACTTCACTGCACCTGCTCTACCTTCCTTCGCACATACACTTACTCTCTCTCTCTCTCTCTCTCTCTCTCTCTCTCTCTCTCTCTCTCTCTCTCTCTCTCTCTCTCTCTCTCAGTGCAGCCGTTTTTTGACCTAGTAGACAGCAGTCCACTCTTTTGATCATAACTTCTTCATCCGAACTCCGATTTGGGTGATCTATAGCCTCAATCGAAGAGCACAAAGTCCTCTACGCATTGATGTAAAGACAGAAATTTTCAGAGTTATGGAAGGCGTTTCTGTAGCAGCATTTCCGAAGTGAACAGGTTCAACAAAATTGATTCTCATCTCTTGTTTTACATACAATGTCTTCCGGCACTCGCAAGGGTTCTTCTTCTTCAACAAGGTCCACAACCATTGTGGAAAATGATCCAAAATCTCCTAAGTGTGGAGATAGCAACACAACCACCCAACCAACGACATCGGAAACCATGATCATGGCGTACTTGGTATCATTGCAAGAGACCGTAAACAAACAAGGCGAAGACTTACGAGCACTTGCAATGGAGAATGGCACACTAAGGGTACTTGTGGTTGAGAATGAGAATCTCAAGAGGACACTTGAGATGCAAACAACACGTTTGATGCAACTTGAAGAGGAAGTCAAGGAATGTAAACGCTCTCTTGTGGACTTGAATGCTTTGAAGGAGCGGATGAGCAAAGTAGAGCATGACCATGTATTGAAAGAGGAGAAATTTGACACTATGAGCCGGGATGTATGCGACATGAAAAATGTATGCAGAAATAAGTCTTGGGCTGATGTATGTGGTAGCAATGTGGTTTCTAATTCCTCACTCATGCAAGCTATGGTTCAAACAAAGAATGTTGAGAATGTGGATGTGGAGGAGTTGAAGGAACGGGAGCGACGTTCCAAGAACATTGTTATTCGTGGAATTCCCGAAGAGAAGTTAGAGACACCTCCTTCTCTTGCCATTGTTATTGAAGATTTCTTCAAAACCCACTTTGGCATGTCCGGAGTTATGGTCTATGGAGCACATAGAGTGGGGAAGCAAGGAGCTCCTCGCTCGGGAGAACGGCCAATTGTATGCACCATGCCGGATGAGACCAAGCGAAAGATTATCCTTGATAATAGTTGGATCTATTTGAGGGATACAAAATGTTTTGTATGTGAAGATCGCACTATTAAGCAACAAAATATGCGTCGCAAGGCATATGAGGAAAAGAATAATAAAAACAAGGAGATCTCTCATGAAGAAAATGTGCCCAAGGAGGAGGCAAGTCTCTCAAGCAAATAGGGATGCGTGACCTATGAGACCGAGTTACAATTGAAAATATGCTTTTGGAATTGTAATGGATACCCATGGAATGCGGGGGTTGGCATTGATGAACTAACAAGCAAAGCCGATGTTGTACTTCTTGTTGAAACTTGGGAGCATGATACACAAAGGATTAACGGCTTGGAGGATTACAATGTACATTCATTGATGTGGTCAAAGAATCTCAAGCAACGAAGAGGACAAGGAGGGTTAGCATGTATGGTTAAGAAAGGATTGGAAGATTTTGTATCAATTGTGAAAGATGACAAGTACAAACGTTATGTATGGCTGAAAATTATGACACCAAAAAGAGCACCCATTTTTGTAGCCGGTTGCTACATTCCTCATCATGATTCTCCCTTTTATGCTTGCATGGATAGAGATCAACCATTTTCTGATTTGGAAGAGGACATTGCTTATTTCAAAGGTGAAGGTGATGTTATTGTATTTGGGGATATGAATGCTCGTACAAAAACATTTCAACATGATACTCAACAATTTGATATGCCATACATTTCAAGGGAGTTGGAGGAAGTTCACTTGTATGATCGTACTTCAATGGATGAGAAAGAGCCGGATCACTATGGAAAGTTACTTTTACACATGTGTAATAGCACCGGTATGCTCATTGCCAATGGTGTATCTTTGTGGAGTAGAACCAATGGATTTACATGTAGAAGACATAATGGGGATAGTGTGATTGACTATATGCTACTCTCTGAAGCCATCATGTATCGCATAAAGAGTTTTATGTTTGGTCAATGGACCCCGGAGTCCGACCATCGCACCTTATGTATTGACCTTTCATGTGGAGAAGCAACTAAGCATGATAATCTCAGCCAAAGGAAAGAGAAGTTATCACTATGTATGGATTTCAAACGGGCACCAATGTACATTGAAATGGTTGAGCAAAAATTATGGATGACAAAGCTTCAATGTGATGCACCATTGGAAAGTAAATGGGAAGCTTTCAAGAAAGCTATTTGTTCTTGTGCGGAAGAATGCTTTGCCATAAAGCATCTCCATGGTATCAACAAAGATAGATCACGCAAAAGGTGGTTTGATAAAGAATGTCAAGATGCTCGAAAGTCCTTGATAAAGCTTGATGAAACTATGGACAAAGACAACTATCAAAGTCATTTGCATACATACAAGGCATTGATTCAAAAGAATAGAAGAAGATGGGAAGTAAAGCAACAAGAATTTCAAGTCCAAGAAAAGGCACATGCATGTGGAAGATTTTGGAGAAACTTGAGAGGCAAGCGGGTTGAGAATTTTGGTAACTTGAGTCTAGTGGATATGTACACACATTGTAGGCAACTATATGAGCAAGAAAATACTGAAAAAATGCCATTTTATGGTTCACTCCCATGTATGCCGTCTTTTTTTACTATTGAGGATGTATGCGGTGGGCTTGAAAAGTTGGCCACTCGCAAAGCGGGAGATCTTCAAGGTATCAAGCCGGAGATGATCAAATGGACGGGAGATTTTACCCATGAGTGGATGTGTGATATGTTCAACCTTGCACTTCAACATGGTATGCCTTATGATTGGAGTACTAATTGGGTTAAGCCTTTGCATAAAGGAGGGGATGTAAAGAATGTAAGCAACTACCGGACTATAATGATTGGGTCTCTTATGGCAAAGTTGTTTGGGTGCATAATGGAGATGAAATTGAGTGATTGGGCTGAAGAGAATGACAAGCGTGCAAAGGGACAAGCGGGTTTTCGTCGATGCCATAGCACCATTGATCATCTTGTCACTCTTCGTGTTCTCATGGAGGAAAGTCGGTTGAAAGGCAAGCGATTGTATTGTTGTTTTGTGGACTTTAAGAAAGCCTTTGATATGATTCCACGTAACAATTTGTGGAGAAGGATGGAAGAACTCCAAGTGCCAAGTGAGTTTATGCTTGCGGTTTCTCGAATCTATGAGAAGGTGATTTGTCAATTGCGCATGGGAAGAGAAATTTCAGAAATTTTTGTAAGCACTATTGGGGTTAAACAAGGATGTCCATTGTCACCAACTCTCTTTGGTCTATGCATCGATCAATTGGAACAAATGGTACTTGACTTTATGCAAGAAGAAGGCATTGAAGAGGTCACTATTTGCAATGCGGTAATCATGCTTTTGTTGTATGCGGATGATGTAGTGCTTCTAGCACACACTTTAGAAGATGCACAAAAGCTTATGGTTGTCCTTGAGAACTTTTGCTTGCATAGTGGGCTGATTGTAAATGAATCCAAAACAAAGGTTATGCTTGTGAAAACCAACCATAAGGAGAAGCGATGCATTGTGTACAACAAGGAGACACTTGAAGTTGTTGAGAGCTTTAAGTACCTTGGCCTTGAGGTTCCATCCAATCACAAGTGGCATGAATGTGCTATGCGTCGTTTGGAAGCGGGAAAGAGAGCATATTATGCATTTGAGAACATGTGTAATGCGGGAAACATCAAGTGTTGGGTTCTCAAGAAGTATCTTTTTGATGCATTGGTGACACCGGTTCTTCTTTATGGAGTTGAAGTGTGGGGCGGGAGCATCTCAAAGTCTACTTGGAAAGAGTTTGAGAATGTCCAAAAGCGTTTTCTTACAAACTTTCTCCAAGTTAAGACACAAACACCATATATGCTCCTACTTCTTGAGTCGGGATCTCTTCCAATTGAGGTTATGGGCATGGAAAGGGTTGTGGAGTACATGATAAAGATGCGTCAAAACCCCTCACATCGACTTCCTACAATTGCATGGGAAGCAAGCAAAAAAGTTCAAAAGACGCATAAAAGCAAGATCTTGAGCACGGGATGGATGCAAGACATAAAGAAGTGGTTTGGGAGATGGGATGCATTACACTTGCTACATGATGCTTCAATTGACTCTCAAGTGAATGAAGCTTTTCTACAACGCCAATGTATTACGGCTTGGGAGAAATCCGGTGGGTCACGCTTCATACATTACACCACCTATATTGCCCCCAACTACAAAACCATGTTCTTCGCTGAGAGAGGAAACCGTACTCACACTTACATGCTTGAGCCTATTCCCTTGTCCGTGATACGCACTATCGCAGCAATTCGGCTTAGCTCCCATTTCCTTCGATGCGAGATAGGGCGTTGGGGCAATGGAGAAGAGTCAAGTCGATTGTGCACATTATGCTCACTGCAAGTTCGAGAGTCTGAGTACCACACACTACTAGAGTGCTCAGCTTTTGATCACATCCGAACTTGCTTCTCTCACATTTTCAGCCATAACTTAGACCTACACACTTTCCTCTCCCAGCCAAAGTGTGGGCTCTCCATTGCGACTCTCATCACTACAATTTTGGAGCATCGAGAGTCACTCATCAGCCATACACATACTACATCACATGTAACTTTGGTCCCATAGGTCATATTTGACCTCCGAGGACGATAATAAAATCTATCTATCTATCTATCTCTCTCTCTCTCTCTCTCTCTCTCTCTCTCTCTCTCTCTCTCTCTCTCTCTCTCTCTCTCTCTCTCTCTCTCTCTCTCTTTTTGCAAAGCACCAACGATCCGGGCGTACACACGCTTCAATGGCACCGCGGCTGGCAACAGATGAGACGACAAAGAGAAAAGGGGAAGGGGGGGTGCAACACGGTATAATTGGCCAAGAGGGTTGTTCATTAATAGCTTCAAAACTCCATTACAATGCTCCTCTGAGCTTCTCACTCTCTCTCCCTTGCTCTCTTACACGTACAGTGCAAAAACAAAAAAACAAGAGCCCCCTCGTTACAAAAATTTTTGCCCCTTTATTGGGCTTGTTTTTGAGTTTTTAGGCATTTTTCATGGTAGGCCGACATGTGGCACTCCCCTTGGGAGGCTCAGCTTGACTTTGACTAGCTTGGTGCTCGTCCCGAGGCTTCACACTTTACTCTACACACAAGCACCCTCTAGGGAGCAATGACGGCGCCGTCGTTGCTCCTAGGGATTTACATTGCCCTCAAAAAAGGTTGTGGGTGGATTTGGTCCGCGGGAACTGGCCCCTCATGGGCGGGGTTCCACGTCATCACTTGCCATAAGTTTCGCACATGCGAGCGCGCCACCGAGCAATGCTGGCCGCTGCCCAAAACCGTCGCGCCGCGCCCCACTAGGCCACGCACGCCACCAGCTCACAGCGCTCAGCGCTCTGCCATGCCCAACGAGCTCCAAGAGCTCACACTTCCTTCGATGCTTTCAAAAGGGGCCACGGCGCCGTATAAATACACAGCGCCACCCTGTTCTGGCTCCGCATATGGGGTATTGCCCCTGCAAGGTGGCGGTCCCCAGCCTTCCAAGGCTTTTTTTAAAAAAACTTCTTTTGTGAGAGACTCCCTCTTGGGTGCCAAATTGGTTCCACTCCCATTCTTTGTTGACAAGTCCCACTCTAGAGCTATAAAGCCGTGTTCCGAGACCGTGTCCCCGGCTCCGTCCTACACAATTTCCACCGGCTTTTGACTTCTTTGAGCCCGCCGTCCGAGGCCGCCAAAAACCAGGAAAAGTACTTGCATCATCCTCCCTAGCACCTGCTGCCAATTTCAACTTGCTATAACTTGCTGACCAAGTACCCGATTGACGTGCCGTTAATTTGTGCTAACTCCACATGGTGCACACTTCCACCGAGAATCTTGGCAAGGCCAAAAAACTGCCACGTGGCATGTCTCCCAATGCGGCCCAGTGGGCTCAGATCCGGCCCCCGAAAAATCTTCAAGTGACCTTAACTTGCCATCTAGAGCTCCGATTCGCAATCCGAGAAGACATGCATGCTCCACAACTCGAGCACTACACACATATGCACTGACATCAACCCGGACCACCTATCCCCAGCTGCCCTGTCCGTCGGGGATCTGCTACATACCCTTTCTTTAAATTGCAATATCTAGAGCACGGAGGCTCCGTTTGACGAGCCGTCTGGACCGACTTCTAGAGCACACTGAGCACTACCTTTCAGGACACTATTTTGGCATTTCAGACATCTCAACCTGTCATCCCATCTGGACCACTCAGCTGCACCTTTGGCCTAAAAAGCCGCTTTAAGCATACATTTCCGCTATCCTCTCGCTGCTATGGCTTTAGACACCTGCCCCAGCACCACTACGTGCAACCGTATGCATCCATACCCTTGCATGAGCCCATATCTGGCATCGACATGTTTTGGGTGCACCAATGTTGCATCTTTTTTCGAACTTGAAACCACTTTGCAAAGCTCCCAAATGCATGTATTTACATCTTTGTGAACATATGACCATGCATATAAATGCTACTTTGTACATGCCAAAAGTGATTTATCATCATTGCCCAACCCCTTGTTGAGCATTTATGCTCAACACTTGCATCAACCTGTGACAAAAAAAACCTATAGAAATGATTGCAATCTTCCTCCAGGATCATAGGGAAACTTACACATCCGTATAGAACCAACTACATGCTCAAGCAGGCGACCCCTATCAAAGAAAAAAACGTCCTTTTTCTTGCCAAAATGCCATTGTCCACCTGGATCCCAAGCACGATATAAATCACCTCGAAGGTTGCTACACGCCATCTCACACCAGAAGCTATCACAATCATTCAGAACCATAGATACCTAAAAATGCATCTCATAATTAGATCCCATTCGATTGACAACCATAAATTGCACATCATCTTCCTGACGCATCAGCTGCTCTTCATTTCTTATGGCTAAGAGATCATCACTCCAAGCATTAACAAATCCACTCCAAAATTGAAAACTCTCTCCAAAAATGCTATCACTAGCAGATTCTTCTTCTTCCACATAAGACATTTTCCACTTGAAAAGCTGGAAACATGCATACAAAGCCACATAGCACCTTATAATCAAGTCTTCATCATGCCAACTAGCCCCAAGACTCGCTAACTGCGAATTAGGATCTTCACAGATAAAGGGATATGTCCTAAACATACATTGAAGTTTGTGAAATGCATCCATCAAATCATCATGCAAGCAAAAGGTCACTTTAACCTCCTTGTCTACCCCATCCTCAAGAAGTTTATACTTAACAATCGTAGGTCGCATATTCTCACGGACATCCCTTGGAGATGGCACTAGCATCAAATCCTTGCACACATAGAACTCATCCATATAACCTTCATGACCCAATGTCTTTGCATCACAACCACTATAGGGTTTCCCAACCCCTAGCTTTGGTAAAGCACATGGACCCAAGGTCACATCAACCATCATAGCATCATTATCTCCTACGTCATCTTTGCTTGATGTGGAAACTCCCTGACCATAGCCCATCATCTCATCATCAATGCAAGCATCTATGCCATGTTTCTGCAAAGCTGCTTCCCAAAAGATACGTTGCTCTTTGTGCAAGGCTACCATATCCTTCAATGGATCTAGTGACTCTATGTCATCATCACATACATCATCGCACCAACTCTCACAAACATCAGATGTGTCACCATCATAGGTTGCCTCATCCTTGTCAATTTTAGTTTCATCATCTTCACTTTCCGTGCTAGTGCTCAAACTTTCACATTTGTCTACTGCGTCCTTGCCATTTTGCACCATTGGCATGTGTATGCTCTCCAAAATTGCTTCACATATTTCATTTGCATCGACTTTGCGCATATGGGAATCCACACTTATATCCAAGCTATTATCCTTGCTAGCAAGAGCACTTGCAACAACTGTGACTTTATGCACATAAAGGTCATCTACACTATCCATACCACGTATTGAAAAAGGGAGCTTCATGCCTGTGGCAACGCATAGCTTTATTTCTTTTTGCAGTGCTATCTTCAATGCTTCATGCATGGAATTCGGCTCTTTCTCTTGCACTTTCACTTTAAGGATTGGTCGTAACAAACTCATGAATACCTATATTCTTTGGCTGTTTGTAAATGAGGAATAAAATTCCTCTTTAGACATGGCTTCCACATGCAATAGAGCATCTTTCCACACTCTCCAAGCATCATCAAATCTTGACCAAAAATCTGCAACAGACTCGTGCTCTTGCATAAACAAACTAGTGACCTGTTTCCATGCATCTTGGTGAGGAATCACCTTTTTAAACCGCTTCAAAAAGCATATCTTAAAGCTGTCCCAATTCACTTTGTCATCCTGTGACAATCTCTCAAACCATTCTCTTGCATTACCTCTGACCACCAGATTGATATCTACAAGCTTTTGAGCCTCACTTGGAACTACACGGCATAAACATGTCAAGCCGAACTCATATGATGCAAGCCAATCGTCTGCATCCTCAAAACCTGTGAAAATTGATGGTTGGAATGGCACCACCATCATGAAACTGCCTTCAACATACAAAATTTGTGTACATCACTGCTCAAAATTCAAATTCTGGGTGCACAACCGGCAATTTTCCGCTCCCCAGCGGGATCGCCAAAGGATGATGGAGAAAAAGACGTCGTGCGCACACTCACACACCCAGACAACTCAACACCACACAAGGAATTTACTTGAATTCCAACCCACACACACCACCACTCAAAATCTCCCTGAAAAATCTACCCACAAGCTCAATTCAAACTCCAAACGCCTCGACCTACAAGCCCTTGCCTACCCGCAGACACGACAAGGTGAGTCGAGGTGATCAACACTTGAAATCACACTTGAAGGTGACCAAAATATACAAGAAAAACCATAAAAAACCCAAAAACTCCAGCCACAAATGACCACTCTCAAAACATTGCAAAAGCTTCACCAAACTCCACTCTGTTGGACTCTTTGGAGTAGCGCCAACCCTAATGGCACCGATACAGGGTCCCATAGTCTTGCAGAAAGCCGCACCTTCTTCTCTCAATTCCTTGCACACACACATCCATGGAAACCTCAGAACTTCCATAGACTCTCCCAAGTGCAAAATTGAAGAGAGAAAGCTCTCATTCACTCCTCCACACACTCGAAAACAGGACGCGAACGCGACGGGACTGCACTAGACGACATGTAGGAACCCTGCTTCCTCCCACACACAAAGAGGTGAAAGTGCTGATATCGTACATCAAAATTTCTCCCTCAGCCTCAACACTCACGGCACCGTGAGTGATGTGTCAATTTGAAGCCATTTCACACCTTTTTTTACCATTTTTTGGCCCAATTCTGACCCCTGGCAGGCATTTTTTGCAGGAAAAACCCCGAACGGACTCCAAAATTCACCATATTTTGTACGCTTGATCCTCGATACCCAAATCACTTTTCCACATCCCCAAATTCTATTTTTGACCACTTCTAGGGCGGTGCACGCATCGCCACAGATCAGGCACTGTAAATAGACAGTTACTGCATGTCCCAAACTTCTCGAGCGGGATGAGAGTACCCATACTTGTCACTTGAATTATTTACATTCTAAAAAGCTTAAACACATTCTATAGAACCAAAATAAGCCACCTAAAACCATATACAAGGCCCCGATACCCTATACGAGCATGTACATGTGTCAGACTGCTAGCGCGAGAACCTAACTATTCACAATGTGTACACGTTGCATCTTTTTTCGAACTTGAAACCACTTTGCAAAGCTCCAAACTGCATGTATTTACATCTTTTTGAACATGACCATGCATATAAATGCTACTTTGTACATGCCAAAAGTGATTTATCAACGTGTTTTTTATGGTATTCTGAATTTGGCATATGCATAATGCTAGTGTTATAAGTTATTGTGAATGTGGTTGTGTCGTGTTTCCAGCTCCTCTTCTAGTATTCTATGATTATTTATGGGACTAAAGGATATTTCCATGCCATGAATTATTTCCTTTTTGTATGGATGAGTCCAGTAGGTAGTACCAGAGTTTGCATTAGATGGAATCTAAAGAGATCTCTTGACCACGAAAAAGGAAAAGGAAGTTTGAGGGTATTTTAAGAATTTCAACAAATTACAAGGGTATTTTGGTAGATTGGGATCACTAGGCATGTCACTTTGGGAGATCAGGGACGTGGTCATGGATCAATGCGAGAACTAGGGGGTGGGCCACGTGGTGGCAACAAAAATGGTGGGATAGGCTTGAGTGAAAAAGAAGATGATTTTGAAGGGGAAAACATCCCTTGTGTGACACAGAGAGAGAGAGAGAGAGAGAGAGAGAGAGAGAGAGAGAGATATTTTCTTCTCTAGAATGCCATCTCAAGCTGCTCCTTGCACTGCTGTTAGTGCTCTATTGCCCTAGGAGATTTGCAAGGCATGTGGTATCATGTCGTTGCACAAAAAAGAGTTGTGAAGAAAAGACTGTGCATCAACTTTCAAGATCGAATGAGGTGGGATGGATGCAATGGGCAAAGGGAAAGGCGAGAAGAGTGCATGGGAGACTATACCATAGAATAGGTAGGGGAGGTAGGAACAAGGACTACCTTGCTTTTTTGTCACCGTCGTCCGGTGCTAAGTAGGTAGGCAGCACATGTAAGGAAGGCAGGAGCCAAGCCATACTCCTCGGCTCTCTACATGTCGCAATCAGATAAGGGGTTCTCTGCCTTGTTGTGCAGTGAAATGAGCTAGCCAGAGTGTGTAATGGAAATGGCCTATGAACAATAGAGGGTGAACTTAATTGATGGTAGAAACATAATCATAGTACTTAATTAACTTAGCATGAACAATACTTTTGCAAGAGAGAGAGTTTAGAGAACATGACAATAGTTGAGGACCGGATTTATGTGGAGCCGGTCCCCCTCCAATAGGCATTTGTATTATATTTTCTCCCATCAAGAGAGACTTGGTACAATACAATCTTTGTGTTCCTTGTGATGTAGGTGATGCAATGAAGATGGAAAGCTTCATGCATCATGAGCATAACATAAAATTTGCAAAAAACATTAACTATCCCAAGCCTCAGTCCCAAGCCTCAAAGACCTTCAAAGGTGGAGAGAGCTAGCGGGGAATGAGGGTAGGGAAGAGGAAGAAGAAACATTCCATAGGAGAAAGAAATATTTCCTCACTTATTATCACTCTTCTTGCTAGCATACATAATAGCATAGTAATGAAGATGGAGAAGATGACAAGCTTAAGCATTGAAGCATGGCTCTTAGTTGGATTTGCATTCCATAGCCAAGAGTGTTGGTGTAGGCTCTCAACTTCTCTACTAGCTTGGAGAAGGAGATGGAGATCTTGCACTTTGCACTTCACACCATGAGAGTGTGTGTGGGAGAGTATACCCCCCAAGCAACCACCCTTCTTGCTTTGGTGGATCCCCCTTTGTAGCACACGCTTGAAGCTCATTGGACCCCTCTAGGCCTAGCCAATCACATGCAAGAGGCATATCAAGCAAGCATGCTAGCCTTCGGACAAGTTTCCCCATTTCCCCTTTGAGAGAGAAGACTTGATAAATTCAAAAACAATTAATTAAATTAACTAATTTATCATTGGACCCTTTGGGAGGCCAACCAATAGGCTTTAGGCACACCATGAGGGCAACATGGGTAGGGACTTGAGATTTGTCCTTGCTGCTTCAAAGGGGAAAGGGGGACACTTGTCGCAAGGCTAGCATGCTTGCTTGATATGTCTCTTTCATGTGATTGGCTACGCGTGGAGGGGTCCAATGAGCTTCAAGCATGTGCTACAAGGGGGGGGGGGGGGGGGTTGACCAAATCAAGAAGGGCAGTTGCTTGGGGGGTATACTATCCCACACACACTCTCATGGTGTTAAGTGCAAAGTGCAAGAGCTCCATCTCCTTCTGCAAGGTATTAGAGAAGCTGAGAGCCTACACCAACACACTTGGCTATGGAATGCAAATCCAACCAAGAGCCATGCTTCAATGCTTAAGCTTTTCATATTCTCCATCTCCTTACTATGCTAATATGTATGCTAGCAAGAAGAGTGATGGTAAGTGAGGAACTATTTCTTTCTCCTATGGAATGTTCTTCTTCCTGTTCCTTACCCTCATTCCCCTAGCTCTCTCCACCTTTGAAGGTGTTTGAGTCCTTGGGACTGAGGCTTGGGATACTTAATGTTTTTTGCAAAGTTTATGTTATGCTCGTGATGCATGAAGCTTTTCATCTTCAATACATCACCTAGGTCACAAGTAACACAAAGATTGTATTGTCTCAAGTCTCTCTTGATGGGAGAAACTATAATACAAATTCCTATTGGAGGGGGACAAGTTCCATATACATCCTGTGCTCAATTGTTGTCATGTTCTGTTTCTCTAAAATCTCTCTCTTGCAAAAGTATTGTTCATGCCAAGTTAATTAAGTACTATGATTATGTTGCTACCGTCAATTAAGTTCACCATCTATGCTCTCAAAGTAGTCTCACAAAACTATATTCTCTAATTTTCCTAATTGTGCTACTCTCAAAGTTCATATGCCATTTTCATTACATTGCTATCAGAGCATTTGGTTTCTCTTTTCTTGCTTAGGAAGAGAGGTCTTTAAGTAGCCTATTAATGGTTGATTTTGTTAATTATATTAGGGTAAGTGGGACTGGGATCTATTATTGGTTTTGTTGAGCCCACTATGTGGGATATGGTGCACACCTCGGGAGCTTTGGTCTTAATAATAGAGTCTTTTTAGACTTTCCTAGAGCTTTACCCATAAGAAGTCTGAAAGGCGCTAGCCCTTGGTAATTTTGCAATATTAGACCCACTCCACTACTCTCTATAATTAACCAATTCGAGTCGTGAGTGTAGATACTTAAGTGCTAATTTTCAGAGGCTAAGAGGAGTAGCAACTAAGGTTTTGAATTGCCAAAGAATACACTAAGTAAACACAGAAGTTTAATTAACATGGCTGATGATGACGACGTCTCTCAAACACCAAGTAGAATTTATCACTCTACTTGGGAGAATGAAATGGACTTAAGAGCAGACGTGCTTGCGGCAACTATGTCTCCCAAGCACCAAATGGATTAATCATCCATCTTGGAAAGATGTCGTAGACTAAAAAGGGATCCTCTACCCGCTAAGAAACATTGACTAATGACTAAGGATTTATCTCCTCCACCTCATAGTCGAGAACGAATATGATTTCAAGAGAGAGGTAATGTCATAACATCTAATATCTAACCAACCCAAATGATTTTCTCATATTAAACTGACCATTTAATGTGGGAGAATAAATGGGAACAAGGGTTAGAATATAGACATGTGCCTGGGGCCAATGGTAAAGGGGTCCAAATGAGAGATGGTATGTCAAAGAGCAAGGCTAGCCAATGGAGCTTAAAGACCCCAGGGTTAGCTTCATGGAAGACCTCCAAAGGTTAGTGTTAAAAGTCTTTTGACCTTAGGTAAGCTAGGGCTGAGCTTGAGGTGGGAACCCAGCCCAAGCTTGAGGTCCTTGTCGTGCTTGCTAACTAAGGTGTTTGTCGTGCTTGCTGACTAAGATTCTTGAGGTGCTTGCCATGCCTGGCAACTAGGGAGCTTGAGGTAATTGTGGGAACACTACCCAAGCTTGAGGTGCTTTGTCATGCGTGCTGACTAAGGTGCTTGAGGGTAAGGTTTTAAAAAGGTAAATCTAATCCCTACTCAAGAGGGGGCGAGCCCTAAAGCTAGGGGGATGAGAGAGAACACACACACACACACACACACACACACACAAACAAACACAAGGAAATCCCAAGCCTCAAGAGGCAGCAAAAACAAATGTCAAGCCCCTAACCATGTTGCCCTCATCGTGTGCCTAAAGCCTATTGGTTGGCCTCCCAAAGGGTCCAATGATAAATTAGTTATATAATTAATTGTTTTTGCATTTATGAAGTCCTCTCTCTCAAAGGGGAAAGGGGGACACTTTTCCCAAGGCTAGCATGCTTGCTTGATATGCCTCTTGCATGTGATTGGCTAGGCCTAGAGGGGTACAATGAGCTTCAAGCGTGTGCTACAAAGGGGGATCGAGCAAAGCAAGAGGATGGTTGCTTGGGGGGTATACTCTCCCACACACACTCTCATGGTGTCAAGTGCAAAGTGCAAAGTGCAAGAGCTCCATCTCCTTCTCCAAGCTAGTAGAGAAGTTGAGAGCCTACACCAACACTCTTGGCTATGCATTGCAAATCCAACCAAGAGCCATACTTCAATGCTTAAGCT
>NC_140943.1:12702829-12755329 GCF_014529385.1 Adiantum capillus-veneris | reverse complement strand
ATGTCCATACCAAAATTTGTGTCATTCTTGCAGGACCAAGCATGTTTGCAAGTGCTTCAAAATTAAGACCACTAGCAAGCATGTGTACGAAAATAAAAACCGTTAGCTCAAGAGGCATTGCATTACGCATGTTTGTGATTTGTATTCTCATATGTCAGGCCACCATTTGACATAGGTAATCAAAAGTCCCTCTACTAACTCACAATTTGTTTCTAAACATTGAGCTTGACCACAATTCAAGTAGATAGCCTTCTAAGTAATTTTGTGGTTGTGCATATTCCCAACAAGCTCGTTGCTCATTCATCCACAAACAAAACACTCTCTTGACAAATGAATGAGCATGTCCTACAGACTCTGCAAACTCAAGCCATGCTTGAGCAGAAAAAGCATGGCTCTGGAATTGTTCAGCCAATGCAAGCATGAGGGTCGTACACATGACAGCCAAAGCCATTTTCTCCTCATTATGCTTGGTTGGCCTGCATGTATATCAAGAACTAACATGATTACATTGCTTGATGAAAAGCATAGTACACATGATGTGAGAGGTTTCAGACGATGTTGTAAGACTAAAAGACTCAAAAAATACTCGAAGAAGAAAACACACTCATTTTTTTCCAGAACTAAAACTAGAATTTAGACTAGAGCTGTAGTGAGAACTTTAACCAGAAATATTAATTTTCAACCAGAACTGTAGTAAGAACTCAAATGAGTACAATTGAATTTCAACCCGAACTGAGTAGAACTGAAACCAAAAATGCTGATTTTCAACTAGAACTATAGCTAGAAATAATGATTTTCAAACCAAAACAATAACCAAAAATGTTGATTTTCATACCAAACTATGACAAAAAAAATGCAGATTTTCAAACCAAAACTAATAAATTACAACTAGTACTCAAATCTAAAAATTGACTAGAATTGTAACGAGAACTATAACCAAATGGAAAAAAGAGAAGGTTGATTTTCATAATCTTAACCCAGAACCTAACCAACACCTGTCACATTGTAGAACATGACCAAAAAGATGCTAAAAACTAATTGCGAGTGCATATAGGAATCGTTCTAGCTAAGAGAAGAACCATGTCAAGATATGAGAACATTGTTTCCTATTGACTATTGTTCTTACTCATGCTTGAGCTTCTTTAGCTGCTCCATGTTCTTGATTACTTGAGAGGAAATTTGTATTTCCTCTAGCATGTCATGTTATGATCTAGAAATGCCTCTCTAAATCTCTTTATACTGCTCGGTATGCATTGGTGTGTCATGCATCAAAATGGTTTAAATATTTTCCATAAGCTAACATTGCTCAATATATCATTGAATTTCGGTAGATGTGTAGATACATGCATTAGTTACACCTACGATCCAAATGAATCTTGTTTCCACCCTTTCCTCGATGTTCAAGAATTGGCAAGCTGGCATATATATACATCTTAGGAAGAACCCATGCCTAAGGCCTACTTCGCCATCATTAAACCTATGTAGGGTGGGGTGTGAAAACCTTGATCGCTTTTGTGGGACGGGTGTCTTACCGCATTCCTATCTTATTGCAGATTTAGCAAGAACCACGATTAAATTGTCAATCCATGGGACAAAGCTGACTCGACTAGTGCACAGAGGCTACAAGAGTGTTAACTGAGTCAATGTCAGTTAACAGGAGCTGCTAAAGACTGAAGATGTACGAATGCACATTAAAGATCAGCATAAGAAGCAGTAAAGGTTGGAGTTACACATTTTCCACGTTTTTCCAAAATGGTCACGTATTGTAAATTTCCGATTTATTTCTAGCCATGGTAATATTTCTAATGTGTTACAGGCTCAATAAGAGTTCCAAGCTGTAAAGAATAGGTCAGTTATTGTACCTAGGTAGCAGATTCAGTAAGCGTTGGAGCCCTAAAGGCCTTGGACGCCTGGACATGGCACATTTTTACCTTAGGTACATAAGGTAGTGTGTAAAAGAAATTAGGGTTCTCAAGCTCATTTTTTGAGAGCACTCATTGGTGAGAGCTCTTGAGGTGTGTGGCTATGGAGTCCTTGAGCTTCTTCTTGCTCATGAGACTTGATTAACACTAATCAATGATTCATTCTCTTTCACTATGCCTCTTTCATGCTTCTTATGATTGCCTATGATTCTTAGATTAACTAGCTCTTAACTAATTAGTGGTTAATCCCTCTCTAATCTTGTGTGATTGTCCTCTCTTGCTTGTGTGTGCATGTAGGTTTGATTGGAGTGTGGTGCTCAATAGATCTATGTGTGTGTGCTTGCCATTAGTGTGTTGCATGATAGGATTAGTGTTGTGTGCGTCTTGCAATCATAGTGTGTGTGATTGGGTTGATTATAGGTGAAGAGAAGTGGATGTGGAGATTGCTCTTCATTGTGGTTGAGCTCCTCCATAGGTCGAGAAGCTCACCTCGTAGAGTTAACCATTTGTGTTGCCACGATTAGCTCACTAACCGTGTGAGTGTTTCCATGCCCTAGCTGGGTAGCTCATCCCTCCGGATTTTTAATTTTGTTGATCATTGGAGCTATTGCAACAATGAGACCCCCAACATTTGGCACAGATTTCCAGGGACGATGGCCTACACCAACATTTGGCACCGTTTCCAGGGCATAATCGAATGCGTTCCCTCACTAATTTCACTACTAATTTCACTTGTGTGTTTATGTTTTATTGGATTTTGGATGTGTGTGAATGAAGCAATGTGTTCACATTTCCCTAATGTGTCACCGTATCTTGCTAATTGTGTGTTTACACACTCTAATTTCACACTAACCCCTTGCTAATTTCACTAATTTTTGATAACTTACTAATTTGCTATGAAGGATTGGAGCATTCGACCATTCAATTGATCTTCAATGGAAAGGTAATCAAGGTGGTATTCTCAACCTCCCTAGAATCTAAGGATGTGTAGAATTGTGTAGAGATCCCACCATGATGCAATGTAATGTTGATGCAATGTAATGCTATGCTATGTTGATGCAATGCAATGTTGATGTTACGGATTGAAACTTTTGTGATTATTCATTTTCATGCCGTCGTAATGCTGAAATTTTTAAGATTTGGTGGCGTATGAATTTGACAAGTTTCAATTGCTAATTGGTGATTGTGGATTGCTAATTGGGTGCCGAAATTAAGTTAATTGCATGCTTGGATGGTCAATTTTAAGTGTGTGTGCCCTGAAATAAAGTGTGTGCACATTCTAATTGGGTGCGTCAATGCTTAATTTTAGGTGTGTGTGCACTATTTTGCCCATGTTTGTGCACCTAAAAATCAATGTGTGCGTTATGATTTTTCAATTGTGATGATTGATTTGTGTTGTGCTCATGCCCAAATAATGATTTGTGAAGTCACATTGCAAATTCAACAAGTTTAACCCTTTTGTGTGCGCACCTAAAGATTGGTAAAAACTGCCAATTTTTTAGTGTGTGTGCGTGCCTAAAAAGTGTTTAATTTGCATCATTGATTCAATTTTCATTGCGTGATTGACGTGTGTAATGGTTAATTGCTGCGTTTTTGTGTTCAAAACAGGGATTTACACACTCTAATTGCATCAAGTTTTGACCTATTTTTGTCGATAATTTTACCGGTTTAATTGCCTAGTCTTGATTTTATTGATTAAATTATTTGGCAATTGAATTGAGGTGATTTTTGCAATTTTATTTGGCTGCAATATTCCCCTATGTGTGGAGAATTTTTAGAAAATTTTTGGGTATTTTTCGGATAATTTTTACAAATTTTAAGCAATTATTGCTAATTTTTCATTAATTTTTGCTTAATTCTATAAATATTTGAGCTTGCGATCTTTACGAGCTATTATGTGTGTGTGTATTTACGGGATCATTTAGTTTGCGTTCATGCCCTCCGTGGTTGAGTTTTGAACGTTTTGCTATTTCCGAGAGTCGGGTGGACAATTTTGTCGAAATTGGCGTTTTCGGAAAAATTTGCTATATTTGGTGTGCTTTTCCATATAAAAAATGTTCAGCTGTGAATGACAATGATTTTCTAAGATTCATAAAAGTTTTTGGATTCTTTGGCAATTTTTTGGGATTTTCGGGTGATTTTTTGGAGTTTCGGCTAATTTTCGATCAAATTTTGGCATTTTTGGAAATTTAAAAAAATAAAATAAAATAATAAAATAATAGAAGGCGGCGCCGTGCCTTGTGGCGCATGAAAATTTGTCGTCAACTAGATCGTTACAATTCTCCGGCATTACAATTCTCTTTTTCTTCTTCCCACTCCGTGTGAACCAACCCCACACCCTCACACTCTCTCTCTCTAACTTTCTCTCTCCTCCCCCCTCACTCTCTCTCTCTTCCCGTCACACCTCCCCTCTCGTCTCGCTGCCAGCGCGTGATCAAGTTTGCCCTTATTTTCTTTGGGTGACCCTCTAACTCTCTCTCTCTCTCTCTCTCTCTCTCTCTCTCTCTCTCTCTCTCTCTCTCTTAACTCTCTCTGTTTGTCTTACTCTCTCTCTAACCCCTCTAACTTATCCTCTCCCACTCTCTCTCCTCCTTGTGATCCTTAGACCAACAACATCTGAATTGACGCTTCTCCGTCTTGTGAGACCCATTTGCCTTTCTTGTCAGCATGTGATGGGTCTTCTAAGCAATCTCTTTAGGACTCATGCATGGTGGACACTTTGTACTATCATAGACCATCGAATTTTAAGTCATCCATAGCAAAATCGTTGGGCCTACTCTATCAGTGGCTCGTAATGGGATAAGTCAGTGAAGGCGAAGTAACCCAAAACTGCTTCAAGTAGATGTCTAGGTTCTAGCAGGCTCGGATAGAGATACTCCACGCTACCAACACATCAGCGTCAAAGTTGGGAGGCAAGTATAGACCTGCAAAAAGTCTCTATAACTCCACCCAAGCCTGTGGTCCATACCTTCGTTCCAAAGACCTGAGCACATCAGGCACAGTCTAGCAAAAGTTCATTTTTCAAGTCTAACAGGCTTTGAGATGCATGCATAAGTGCTTATATGGATGTGCATATAAGCACTTACGCATATAAGGAAAGGGTGTAACCTTTGAAGCCAATATGCTCCAAAAGGGCGCAATAGCCTCACTTGTATCTAGTGTTTTTAGCCTCAGCCTCATGCCTATCATGCTGGTTCAAGGTTGCTATAGATCCACCCATTTAGGTTTTTAACAGTTTCCAGCTTTGATGTTTTCTGAGTGGTCCTTTACTGGATCATAAACATAGTGCTAAGTGACGGATATGCATATCTCCTGAAGCATAAAGATCGCCCAAGTAAACCAGGATGTGGGTCAAAACGCACGTTGGTCAATTCTGCTCTTGCCTTTAGAATGGGTAAAGGGTTCATCATACAATGCATAAGGATCCACTACGAGACACAAGTTACAAATCTTTACATTATCATGCACCTATTGTCGCGCTGAGATGTAAGCAAAGTCATGAGAGAACTACAATAGACTAATGCAGAATAAGAAGAAAATGTGCATACAAATGCAGAAGAAGCAAGCATAATGCATCTCTCAAAGATGATAACCAAACAAATCCTCTCTCTCTCTCTCTCTCTCTCTCTCTCTCTCTTGCACAGCTGCCACGCGCGCTGAGTCCGCCCCTCAAACCCACCCACGTGTGCATTCACTGCCCGGGTCCCCCGCTCTCGCTCTGACTGCTTCCACGCGCATACTTTCCTCTCCCTCCCGCCTCGTACAGTGCGTCGCTGACAAGCAGACGTCCAGGTCAACGCCAACGATGCTGCAAGCTAGGTAAGTGTTTTCTAATTAAATAAACACAAATAAAGTCTTTAAAAAAAACAAAAAGAACAACAGAAAATCAAAAAATCAAAAGAATAAATAGAAAAATCAAATTAAAAATTCACAAAAAGAATAAAAAAGAAAAACTCATAAAAATATGAAAGAGTTTTTAAAAAATTCATAAAAAATAAAAAAGAATTTAAAAGTTTCATAAAAATCAAAAACATTTTAAAAATTTATTAAAAAATTCAAAAGTCCCACAGAAAAATCACAAAAAGAGTAAAAAAATTCATAAAAATTCAAATACTGATTAGAAAAAAATTCCCAATAAATCACAAAATTCATAAAACCTTCAAAAAACTCCCGAAAAATTATAAAAATCCACAAAAAAAGGATAAAAACTTAGAAAATCATTAAACATTTAAAAATTCCATATATAAATCACAACAATTATTTTTTAAAAATTCATAAAAAGTCACGAAAAAATCATAAACTGAGCACAAAAAACAAATTTTTACAAAAATTTCATAAAATCTTCCAGAAAATCTCAAAATTTTTAGAAAATTACCAAAAAAATGTAAAAAATCAAAACTTTCTAAAAATTCATAAAAAGACCAAAAAATAAATTTTTTTGAAATTTCACAAAAAATTAAGAAAAATAAAAAGAAACTCGTCGAAAGTACCAAAAAGAGCCAAAAAAAGCGAAAAATCGATAAACTCAAAGCTGTTGAGGGCCAGATAAAATTTAGAAATTGGCAAGTGCAAGCGATTGCATAATGCATTGCAATTGAGCTTCCACAAACATGGGCACAACTCGTATACGATTGCAGATTAGGCTAGTACGAGCAGCAGAAATTCTGCTATAATCAATACCAAAATCTGTCAATTGACAGTTTTTGTGAATTAAGCCAACATGGACTCAAAACGAGCTCAGAGTTCAAGTACAACAGAGCAAGCTAGTAGTAGTGGCAACATCTGCACAAATGCACAAGAGTAGATTTTATAGCTATCTGGCTACAATGGAGATAAGGTCTTATATGCAGATTCAAAAGGCCATAGATACTTGATGAGTAGCAAAAGCAACACAAGAACCAAGATCCTGTTCATCAGAGTGAAGCCAGCTTCAGAAAACTCTGACCAAAGGGAAAAAACCCAGTGGAAAAATAGTACCTTCGGGATAAACGCATTATTGGAGTACTTATTAGCATGGGAAATATTAATAAAGTACTCAAGGGATTATTTGCTTATAGATATGGAATTAAAAAGGCAGCAAATATGAAAGGGTAGCATGATGAAACATTGGTTTGCTTGTTGTAGTCTACTCAAGGTCCATATGTGGAAGCAAAAAAGAGTGTCTAATGCATATGTCCAATGGCGGGACATCCTATTTATGCATACACTGAAATGCATGGAAAACAATGTGTTGTGCAAGAAAGATTTGAGGGGTAATTCAAAAAGGTGGTGTAGCTATAAAAGCGTATGACATGGCTTTGCAAGCTGGCACCCCTTTAAGAATGGTTTTCGTTGATGAGAATATGTGCTCTCCTCTTACTGCGCACTGTGCGTGAGTGTTGGACTCTACGACACTCCACCCATTGTAAGTTAATAGACTTCGACTCATGCTCATCTCATCCAGCATGAGCGACATGACTTAGATATGCTCAACTCTTCCAGCTTGACCGTAAGCCTAATAACTATGACTCTTAGCACAGAGTTTAATATGACTTGAAGCTTTGGGACTAATACCCTGGCGACTTGACTTTTTACATTCTTGTGCTTATTACAAACATTTCTTCAGGTAAAAGTAAGCTTGAATCCTCAAAAAGAGGATTAGTGAAGGACCAAGTTGGCATTGAAGGTTTCTTTTGCCATACCTATTTTATCATCTTTGAATCTGCATTCTCGCCGGTTGGGTTGTCCTTCTTTGACTGTGAAGACTCCATTATCTGTTTGATAGGAATTTTTGATGTTGTTGTAGGCCTCTGTTGGCGGTCGAAATTTGGCTTTTGACTAGGAGCATTGGAAGACTTAGGAATCCAAATCTTTTGAGGACCTTTGTAACTCCTTAGTTGACTTTGTTGAGCGCTAGGTCTTGTTGAGCTCTTGAGATCTTTATGCAGGTCTGGTGTAGTTGCAATTGGCTTGTGATCGACAGGTAGCCAAATCTTTGTATATCCTTTGTATAATCCTTGTCTAAGAGGATCTTTGTTTGTATCCTCTTGAGAGTTGTGGTAGACTTTAACATCTTTAGATGTTGTTCTGTTGTATACATGCTTCTTAGGTATCCTGGGATATTGTCGAGGTGGATACCTTGTGTGTAAACACCAAGGGACTGCCATGCCTGGTCCATCCGCCCAACCTCCCTTTAATAGGCTCCTAGCCCCTTTCGGACCCCTTCCCACTGGCAGCCGGCCCTTGGCCGAGTCCGTGACCCCTTGGTTTGGCCCTTGGCCTGACATTACTCCCCCCTTGGAGAAGCGTTTTCGTCCTCGAAAACAAAAGTGGGGAATTTCTTCTTAAGAACACTAATGTTTTCCCAAGTGGCACCCTCTTCAGGGCGATCTTTCCACTTGACTAAAGCTTGACTACGTACATGATGACGAGCACGGAGTTCATGAAAATCTAAAATGCGTTCAAGTTCATGCGGTTGAGTGGGAGGTTCAGTGAAATCAACCAATATCTGCTGGCCGATAACATTGTCGTCCCCATGCAAGCGTTTACGTAAACGACTTACATGAAATACCGGATGGACACGCGAGTGCGCAGGTAACTCACGTTTGTAGGACCTATCACCAACTCGCTTGAGTATCTTGAATGGCCCACAATAATGTGGAGATAATTTGGGTGTAGGTCCAGTCTTCAGACTTTCTGAATGCTCTGGCACACGCAAAAATACCTCTTCACCTTCCGTGAAGGTAACTTGCCGACGTTTCTCATCAGCATACTTCTTATACAGATCATGTGCTTGTCGAACATTTTGACGAGCAAGTCTCAGCATTTCCATATGATCTTGGAGAAACTCCTTGACCTGTTGGAGCTTCTCAGTTGCCAACCCCACCGTCACTGGTGATCTAGGTTGAAAACCATACATAAGCATGAATGGACTAAAACCAGTTGTAACATGCTTAGCACTATTATATGCAAACTCAAGAATAGGAAGATAATCTTCCCAATCTGATTGCTTCTTGCTAATGTATGCTCGTAGAATATCCTCTAGCACTTGGTTGACTCGTTCCGTCTGACCATCTGTTTCAGGGTGATTAGCCGTACTTAAATTAAGTTGTGTACCCAATCGTTTAAAAACAGCCCTCCAAAAATGACTGTTAAACTTGGGATCACGATCACTCACAATGTTACTTGGCAATCCATACAACCGGTAAAGATTGTCCATAAATAACTTAGCTAATTCTAGAGTCTTAATGGTGGACTTGGTTGGAATAAACCGACAAAGTTTAGTCAACCGGTCTACGACCACCCATACCGAGTCATGTCCTCGAATAGTGGTTGGTAAACCCACAATAAAATCCATGGAGATACTTTCCCATTTACCATTGGGAATCTCTAAAGGATGTAAGAGTCCTCCTGCTTTCAAGCGCTCTGCTTTATTAACTTGACATTTTTGGCAATGCAAGACATAGTCTTGAACATACCCATGGCCAGTAAAACTGTCGTCTTACGAGTGCATAAGTTTTCTTAATTCCCGGGTGCCCTGCACTTGGACTATCATGACATTCATAAAGAATTTGGCGCCAAACGTCCGCGTCCGTCGGTACACACACTCTCCCCTTGTGGAGTAGGTACCCATCATCTATGGAAAAATTCTTCCATCGCTGCAGTTCCTCACTCGAAAGAGGAGAACTGGGTGTGGAGGAAACAAAACCACTACCAACATTGGAGTGAGAAGGATCCCTCTTTCTAACATAGCTCCACACCTTGGAGTATGCAGTATCATGCTCGCACTTACCTTTGAGAGATTCCAAAAACTCACTCCGCAATTCCGTGAAAAAGAGAGAGTTGATCTCTAGCATTCGGCTGAGAGCATTAGCCACTACATTGTACCGCCCTTTACGATATCGTAGCTTGGCGTCATACTCCTGAAGAATCTCAGCCCACCTGGCCTTGCGACCTTCAAATCACTTTGTTGTGTAAACCACTTGATGCTTTCATGGTCAAACACAATCTCGAACTGTGCACCATATAAATAATGTCTCCATGTCTTTAAAGCAGACACTATTGCATAGAGCTCTCATTCGTAAGCAGAGTAATTCTGCTCTGCTGAATCCAGCTTCTTGCTTTCAAATGCAATCGGCCTTCCCTCCTAGAGAAGGACTGCTCCAATCGCACGATTATTAGCATCCGTTTCCAAAACGAATGGCTTTAAGGGATCCACAATAGCCAAAATAGGAGCTGTGGCTAATGTGTCCTTAAGTTTGTCAAAACTTTGTTGTTGTTCTAATCCCCACTGAAAAGTCTTTCCCTTGGCTTTCAACTGATCTGTCATGGGAACAGCAATATGGGCATAGTTTTTAACGAATCGACGATAAAAACCTGCAAAGCCTAAAAAAAATCTAGAGCTCTTCCAAATTTTTGGGAGAGGGCCACCTCTGAATGGCATCCACCTTGGATTGATCCATGTGTAACCCTGCAGTCGAAATAACATGCCCCAAGTAGTGAATTTCCTCCTTGAGGAAATCACATTTGGATTCCTTGGCATATAACTGATTTTGGCGTAACAAATGAAACACTTGTTTCAAATGTACTAAGTGCTCTTCCTTAGATGCACTATATACAAGAATGTCATCGAGGAAAACGATAACAAACTTTTCCAAGTATGGTCTCAAGACACTATCCATGAGTGTCATGAACGTAGCTGGAGCATTGGTTAACCCAAAGGGCATTACCAAAAACTCATAATGTCCAAACCTTGTTCGGAACGCTATTTTGGGTATATCCGCAAGCCTGATGCGTACTTGATGATACCCAGATCTTAAATCAATCTTTGAAAATATACGAGCGTGGGTGAGTTTATCAAACAGCTCATCCACTCGTGGCAATGGGTATTTGTTCTTAACAGTAACCGCATTTAATCCACGGTAATCTACGCACATGTTCATACTATCGTCCTTTTTCTTCACCAAGAGAATGGGAGAGGCCCATGGTGAAGAACTTGGTTGAATAAACCCTTTACTGAGATAGTCAGCAAGCTGATGTTCCACCTCAGCAGCCTCAGAATGACTCATTCTGTAAGGCGGTTTACTCACTGGCTTACTGCCTGCCACCACGTCTATGCCATGTTGCACAGAACGTGTCGGCGGTAGCCCTGATGGTAAATTATCTGGAAAAACATCCTTGAATTCCCTTAAAAGTTCCTTTAATTCATTAGCAACCTTTGCTTGTTTTGAATTAGTAGACATAGCTGGAAGAGGAGAGAGAGAAGAATGCATTGTTGAGGAAGTTTTATTCAAAACTTTATCAGTATTAAAAACATCATCCACATTGGAAATAAAATGGCACAATGAGTAACACAAAAAGAGTTCTTCTATTGCATCATCAGAAGCGAGCTTCATAAGCTCCGTTGTACAAATAAGTGGTGAGGAGGGTACATCCTTCTCCCCCAACAGTAGCACGTGCACACCATTAGAGTCGAACATTAGACTATTATGCTCATAGCTACGTCTAAGGGATGATCCTAAACTATGCAACCATTCACGACTAAGAACCACATCCGCCCTCTCCATATTCATGACTTGGAAATCCAAAGAGGTACGGTATCCTTGAATTTCCAGAGGTACATCTTTAACCTGAGTTTCCCATATCTCAGCATCATGGCCGTTAATCATTGCTACCTTGTAGCGATGGGAACTCGGGGTTTGGGGCAATTTGAGTCGTTTCACCAATTTATAATTGATGAACTTGTGCGACGCACCATCGTCTACCAAGATCCGCACCCTGTGCCCCTGGATAGAGCCATGCATACGCACCAACTCATGTGGTCTGAAAGTTTGCTGCCACACGGAGGCCGTGATACAACACTCATGCACCGCCTCGGTGTGTGTTACTTCCACATTAGCAAACTGGGAAGAGGATTCAAGAGGTAAAAGCTGCACCATGTGCACTGCTTTTTCCTTCCCCTTGTCTTGAGCAGCAGATTTCCCTTTGGGACAATCCTTTTTGCTATGTCCAGTTCCCAAACATTTAAAGCACAACTTTTCTTTTTTGGCTTTCTCAAACTCTTCCGTTGAGAGAGGACCTCTAGACCCCTTGGGCTTTTTGGAGGTCTCTGATGTAGTAGAGACATTTTTTCTTTTATGATGCACATGCTGTGGACGTGTTAAAACAGGTGTAGTGCCATGCACATGCGAACTATGCAATGCCCGATCATCGGGGTCATCATGGATGTGAGCTTGCACTATTGCGTCCTCAAGTGTTTGTGGATCCTGGGTTTTAACATGCTTCTTAAGCTCGGGAGTTAACCCACGGATGAACCCACGCACCTGCTGAAAGGTATCCATCCCTTCCAGCTTGAGGATCACATCCCGATAATGGGAAATATATTCCAATAATGTTTTATGCTGGCGCATAGAACATTCATCCCAGGCGGTCCAATTTCTATCCTTCTCATTGGTAGGTAGAAATTCCTTCCTGAAGACAGTCTCAAAAGCTGCCCAAGTCTGTGGTAGCATGTCCTTCTCCTTGAGAGACATCCACCATTTGTAGGCCTTGCCGTCCAAAGTCAGACTTGTCTGCAGCGCCTTGGCTGCATCCAGGGTACGTCTAAGGTCATGAATACCATCCCACTTACTGAGAAAAATATTCACGGTGTCCTTGTTTCGCTCACGCTCTTCTCCCCGAAAAATTGGTGGCTTTGTATTTTTCAACAAATCATCCACCTCTTTTTGGGTTAGAGAGTGCAATGGTCCCGGAGGAGGGCCTTGCCCAGCAGCCGGCCCTTGGCCTGGTGTGGAGCTGTGCTCCTGAGTTGGCTGAGTAGCAGGGCCCATGGCCTGCTGTCGCATATGCAACTTAATCAAATCGAATAATGCTGTGACATTCTAATTTTATTGTGCAAAATTCGTTTCAAGCACAGCCATGCGTGTTTGCAATGCACGGAAATCTTGCATGTCCAGCAACTCATACGCATCATCTGTCGCCGTTGTGGCACGATTACTCTCCGTGAGAGGAACCGTCCGCGTGGCATCGGCAGACGTAACGTATGCGGACTGCTCGAAATCAAATGCATGATTCATATCTATGTCCGAATCCATGTTGTGAACGTACTGTGCAAGAAAAGAAAGAAAAATACCAGATTCTCGACGAGCTCGTAGCCGTTTGCAACAAGGAATCATATAATTACGCCTTTGAGAAGAAAGAACGCCGACTTCGAAAATGAAGTTCAATCCACAACCACTATCAGCTTGACAACAACGAGCAAAACTGCAGTGGATGATTCACTCGAAATCAGGGAAAAAATTCGATTTGCCAATAGTCTGGTTTGCGTCGTATGCAATACACCAAATAAACTGGAAAGTTGGTGACAAAATTTGCAGCCAAGAAGAAACTTGAAGACACAAATCAAGTTGCAGTTGCCGTCGATTGGGCTTGCATCATATGCAAGAAGCCACAACGGAGAAAATTACGAACAATTGTCGGCTCTTGGAAACTTATAAGTCCGAGTTGCAGCACAACCGGACTGTTTATTGTTGAAGAATCCACAACCGATGTGTGATGTATGGCCACCGAGGAAAAGAGGGCAGCGAAAGAAGGCAGCCGGCCTTGCCGGTCCGTGACCCCGTGGGCAAAGGCTCTTCACTGAGTCTTAGGGTAACTCAAGTGAAGAGAGAGAGAAAAAATTTGACGAATTCTCTGTCTACAACAGAGGGCGGGTCACTGCGCGATGATGAAGGAGGAACAAGCTCGCGACTCGGCCCGATTTTGAGGGCGTCGCAGTGTTGGCACTTGTGCAGCTTCCCCTTGCGCTCCAACGGAGCCCAAATTTGAGGGATTTTACGCAGGTCCGATCGAGGCCTTCTTCCCAGCTTAGCACCTCTGCACACGCTCGAGCTTTTCGGCTTCGTCTTCCACTCCTCGACTTGAGGTTGCATGCAACATGCATCCCAAAAGCAAAAACGTGCCTCAGCTCTATGTTTAGCTTTGATACCAGTGTAAACACCAAGGGACTGCCATGCCTGGTCCATCCACCCAACCTCCCTTTAATAGGATCCTAGCCCCTTTCGGACCCCTTCCCACTGGCAGCCGGCCCTTGGCCGAGTCCGTGACCCCTTGGTTTGGCCCTTGGCCTGACATTGTGGGCCTTCTTTCTTGGGAGGGACTTGAAGTTACTTCATATGTGATTTTGGTACCCATATCTGATTGTTACCTCCACAGTGTTCTTGTTCTTTTAAGCTCCATTGTGATGTTATCCATTCCATGTGTTTGTCTTTCTGCGTTGATATCTTGTCTTTAATCCAAACCGGATCATTGACTTTGACTAAATTGCTATGAACAAACATTTGCTTGACTTTCTTTTGCTTTTTGGAGTACTTGGGCTGATATATCTTCCCGCTTTCCTGGGTGTCTCCTTAGAGGTTTCAATTGGGTCAGCAATTGACTTGAAGTTTTGAAAGCCTACTTTGCTTGAAGAAGCTGATCCATGAGGGTTCTTTGATGTAGAGGCATATGTTGTCACATCTTCTTTGCTAATCGGTGAAGGGTCCACTTTAGCTTTACCTTTGTCTACAAGATTTATCTTCGATTCTTGTGACTTTTGCAACTCTGAATCTAGCCTCAACAGTACCTGTAAATGCTGCTAGCTATCTCTTGGACAAGAAAGTATCAACATTTTATCTTTTTTGTAGGCCTTGTATTGGTCTAACCATTGATGTCCAATGATGACATCTACAAGCATTTCCTTTGAAGGCTTCACCTGAAACTTTACCTGCTCTTCATGATTTTGAATGCTAAGGGTAGCAACCATTTCTTCTTGACTTGTAGCCTTACCCATGATTTCTCTGTTACTTGGCTTGTCCTGAGTAATCTCTAGAATACTCTGGATGTTATCTGCAACCATATTGCACTTTGCTTCTTTATCTAGTAGAGCATTGCATCTGACACTTGCTCCTTTTGTATTGCTAAGAACTATAGCTATTCTCATTGTTGGTTCTATTGAAGATCTTTGTTTTACTTTCTCCATGATCTCATCTTGATCTAACCGTGTCTCTATGGAGGGTAACTTGAGACTCTGTTTTCCAATCTGACTTTCTTCAGCTAATTTATCTCGCAATGTCTAAATCTTATTGCTTCCTGGTTGTCTGCAACCCCGTTCTTCTTAACTTCTTGCTTTGGTGGAATTCTTTGCTCAATAGCTATCGTGGTTGCTCTTTGCTCCGTTTGATTTGCACTTGCTATTGCCTAATTTGCTTTAAGCTCTTCTGAAGTTCTGTTCAATGGAGATGAATTGCCTTCAATAAGATCTGCTTTGATATCAGTCTCATTTTAACTATGCTTGAGGACCTTATGTTGTCATCCGCGGGTGACCAGTCTTGGTCTTCATTCTTTGTTGTCTGTGATGACTCCGTCATGTTTGAATTTTGTACCTCTAACATCTTCTAGGCCATTGGCATTCCCATTATGATGTTGTCTGGCATATCTTTTGTTGTGATCATGTGGAATTGAGCTATGATAATCTGTGAACTTACTTCAACAGTGGTGGAGATGATTCTCCAGCATTCTGCTCGTTTGTTTCCTGATATACTCACAAATTCAGGAGCATCTTCTAGCTGTGGTTGGCCACATCTTTTCCAAGTGCGAAAAGACATGAGGTTCTTGTCTAACTGCAAATCTAGCTTCACTTCTCTTGATAGCTTTTCTTCGTTTTCACCAACAATGTTGCACTTGATCGTCTCAAGATTTATTTATGTATTGACTTCTTTTCTTGTGACAATGTCCTTCGGTTGAGCTTTATCTGCATTTTCTTTGCTTTGATCACTTGCTTCAATTGATGTTGACTCCATTGGCTGTAATATTTCACCTTTTTGTAATTGTGGAGCATTATCCGCTTGCATTTGAGTAACCTTTGATCTTAAAAGATCCACTATACTTTTTGGCAGAATCTGTCTCTTCGGAGGAGATTTTGGTGGTGACCTTTCTGTAGCTTTTTGGACTTTAGCTTCTGTTATTTTGACTTTTTTGTCACCTATTCTGGCAGCTTGAGACTTTGCATCATCTTCAGATAGTCTTTGACTTTAGTTGTTGGGCCATCCGTAGAGGTTTGTACAAGGTCATGAACCTGTTGGTATTCATTACCATGTGCATCTTGATATGCATATGTGAGCTTGATCACATGTAACTGTTTGAATACTATTGGATTTGTCGGCTTTTGACTCTGACTTGTGGAGATCAACTGAAACTTTTGTCCCTGATAATCTTCATATAAGCATTTGTCTACAGACTCTGATGGAATCTGGGTCAATTGGAAACTTCCAACAACCATATGATCTTTCAATGGTTTTTGCTTTGAAGGAGTTTGTTGGTTAAAGGCTCTATGGCTTCTAACTAGTGTAGCATTTCCTGGTACATAAGCTGAACTTGATGGATTTGCAGATCCCCCCTTCCTAGAGTGGTCACTATAGCATGCTTCCTTGTAAGAGTTCAAAATTGTTTGGCTCTAATTTAGTCTCACCTTTTGGGACTGTGAAGGTACACTTTGGGTAGCATTGCTGATGTTTGGCATCTGCAAACCTTTTGCGTAGTTTCCTACGTATCTTCTTGAAACATGACAAATTATTCCCCAAGTCAAGATGTAGATCGCATTATCTTTGCCCTGATATTGTCTATCCCATGGGTTTCCTATGGTATGACCTTCTGTGGTTTCAAGCCAAGGCATCATAGATGCTAGACTCTCGTCTATATCTACGACTGTTTTGATCAAAGTATATGCTCGTTTTGTCACAACATCAAAGTTTGATTTTTGATGGAGGAGAGTTTGGCTCTGAACAGATTTCTGGATTCACTTGGGTAATATCCTTCAGCTCTAGAGAGGATTGGCTATAATAGATTCTTTCTTCTGAAATGAACCATCCTTTTTTATCTATCATTGGACGCACTTCTATGAGCTGGTATGTGGGCCGTTCGAACACAAATTGATATTTTTTATATAGTTTTCCTTTTTGGTCTACATAATGTGCATATGAATTATGTGACCATACAAAGCTAGCATCATTCTATTTGATGTGTCCCTTAGACTCATGAGTGATTGCACACTTGTGGCAGTGGATGTAAAATCATTTGTTCAACCTTCAGTGATATCTCGACACCTTGACTAAATTCATGCAAGAATTTGTTGTTCAAAGAATCAATTTTAAGCTTTTCAGGTGCCTCTGCATCTTGATGCTGATATTGAAGTTGCAGTGATTTTACTGGTGCTTCTAATGGTAATGCAAAATCATCTGATTGCATTAAAAGTGATGAGGGAGATGCACTTACATCAAGATTCGCATTTCCAATTTTCTTTGCACCTTGCTTGGTAGTTGATGTATCCCTATTGTTAGGATTTCTTGGACAATCTTCAGCAAAATGTCCACCTTTTCGTCCACAATTTGAGCAATACGCCATGACTGGTGGTATTTCAATTGGCTCTATCATGTCAAGCTCTAGCTGAGAAGTTTCTATTTCTATGTTTCCCAAGTTGTTGGCATTTTCTTTTAGAACACTGAGCATCAAACTATAGATTGCTCCATCTTGACCTTTGTATCTGGGTTCTCCAATTAGACTGGCTTCTATTGGTTGATCTATTGGATCTTGCATTTCTAGCTCTCGACTATAGATCTGACCACTGTAATCCATGTACAATGACCCTGATTGCATATGCACTAACTGTATGTTTTGCTGGCTTGTGCAGATTTCTGGAGAACCGCTCGGGTTGATTTTTTAAACTTCTATCTGCACTTCATCTTTGAGCTTGCAATACCTGGCTCCACTAAAATCTGTGTCATCCAGGTATTAAACCCTAATTTAGAACCTCATCATTCTACTTCCCTTGTACATACTTTTCATAAATAAACAGAAGCCTCCTCATTATGCTATTACAACGGACAAATGCAACATCATCTCTCACATCAGACATATTCAGACAATTGAAGATGATGCAACAAATTGAACCTCATCAACAAATTCAACAACAATTGAAGAAATCCGCCCATCAACAACAAATCCAAACCTTCCACAGCCTCCACGGACACTTTTCAACAGTTCCCGAGGACGGGCACTAAAATTTGAATGGGGGAATGTTAACTGAGTCAACGTCAGTTAACAGAAGCTGCTAAAGACCGAAGACATACCAATGCACATCGAAGATCAACATGAAGAAGTAGTAAAGATTGGAGTTACACATTTTTCACGTTTTCCCAAAATGGTCACGTATTGTAAATTCCCGATTTATTTCAAGCCATGGTAATATTTCTAATGTGTTACGGGCTCAATGGGAGTTCCAAGCTGTAAAGAATAGGTCATTTATTGTGCCTAGGTAGCAGATCAGTAAGTGGTGGAGCCCTAAAGGCCTTAGGCACTTGGACATTGCACAGTTTTACCCTAGGTACATAAGGCAGTGTGTAAAAGAAATTAGGGTTCTCAAGCTCATTTGTTGAGAGCACTCTTTGGTGAGAGCTCTTGAGGTGTGTGGCTATGGAGTCCTTGATCTTTTCTTGCTCATGAGACTAGATTAACGCTAATCAATGATTCATTCTCTTTCACTATTCCTCTCTCATGCTTCTTATGATTGCCTATGATTCTTAGATTAACTAGATCTTAACTAATTAGTGGTTAATCCCTCTCTAATCTTGTGTGATTGCCCTCTCTTGCTTGTGTGTGCATGTAGGTTTGATTGGAGTGAGGTGCTCAATATATCTATGTGTGTATGCTTGCCATTAGTATGTTGCATGATAGGATTAGTGTTGTGTGCGTCTTGCAATCATAGTGTGTGTGATTGGGTTGATTAGAGGTGAAGAGAAGTGGATGTGGAGATTGCCCTTCATTGTGGCTTAGCTCGTCCATAGGCCGAGAAGCTCACCTTGTAGATTTAACCATTTGTGTTGCCACGATTAGCTCACTAACCATGTGAGTGTTTCCATGTCCTAGCCAGGTAGCTCATCCCCCAGATTGATAATTTTGTTGGTCATTGGAGCTATTGCAACGATGGGACCCCCAACAAAGAGTTTGTCAATCTCTCGGAAAACAACAAACAACTCGCATCTAACTCAAGCTACACTCAAGTGACTGAAATCACAAAAGCCAATCGCTCATCCCGGCAAACAAATCACATTCGTTACAACGTCAAATGACATCCAAATGTAACGAAACTTCTAGGTTATGGTCTCAAATCCCACTTTAGGCCAAGTGAAAAAATCGCGACTATTAACAGCAGTGGATTTTTTACCTAGTCATCTTCGACCCAGAATGCACCTAAATGCTTAGCAATGATGTCCCAATACCCTGTCTATGCTTAGTTTTTGATTTTGAAGTGTAAATTCCTTCTTATGATGAAATTAGGTCGCGGGTCAACGACGCCAAAAGCTGCGAAATATCGTGAAATGCTTACGTCAATACGTAGAGACTTGCGATTGCAATGCAACAAATGTGACTGCAATGGGACAATCGGAGAGAAGTGAGCACCGTTAGCTCACGCTGTGTATTTTATTATCCAAAACTTGAAAAATAACTTACAAAAATTGTCTTTTATACCTTATCCAAGGTGTTTGGTGGTCAAAACTAATAATATGGGAGCTCTAACTAAAGATGGGTAAAGACAGGTTGATACAATCTGGAAGCTTGTAGCTCCGGCTCATCAATCACAAAGTTTATCCAAAAAATAGGAGTTACAATATTCTCGATTTATCAAAATAATAAGTGTTTTTATCATGAGAGCTCCAAAAAATGGTATCCGAGTTAGCTGCTAACATTTCCCCCCTTCTCGCCTATGTCGTCCCTTGACATAGCTTTATGGGCTAAAATAGTCTTTGGGTTAACGGCTAGCGAGGCGGTCTTTAAGTGCATGTAGAGCCTTTTCATATCTTATCTTTCTCTCTTTGTCTGGCACCTGCAAAAACTACATAGTGACTTTGTTTTTAAGCTCGATTGCGGAGTAGCCGAAGAATCTTGAAGTCAGGTTGTTGATCACTAGCCCAAAAATCTTCGTTCACCAAGTTAAAAAACCTGTGTAGAACGGTTCCTCAAAAGCCAACATATTATGAGAAGGTAAGAGCATGCAGCGGGCATAGAATCCATAGAGGACTTCTTCGGAAGGTTGGACATTGAGATCGTAGCATAAACCCTTATTTTCCTCGAGGAAAAATATCCACGGGGATCTTGCTTGCTCTGGCTCATGAAAGACTTCAATGCAGGTGAGCACCATTCGGCAAATTTTATAAAGAATAGCACATGATAGATCAGGTAGACTTTTGAAGAATGACATGGCGCCCATTAGGGTTTTCACCATGTATTCTTCTGTCGGAGATCCCTTTTTTGGAGCTGGCAAACTTGGATAATTTAGCCATGTAGGCCGCTTCTTTGTGATTGCCTCATGTGCTTGCCATCATGTCCTTACTCTTGGTACATGACAATTATTTGGATCCTTTTGAAGTGCCGCAAGTGCTCTTGTAAACAGAATCAGGTATCTAGGATTCTTGCTCAGCCATCTCTTTCTCCACTTGGGGTGAACTTCATCTGCGCCTTCTATTTGCATGTCTTTATAAAGTCTTTCCTTGACCTGGAGCAACTCTACCTTTATCAAGGGATATGGCATGGATTGCTCATGCCATTGTGCATTGATTTGATTGGGAGTGAGTTAAGTAACATTGACAAAGTGAAGAACTCTCAACTCTCAATCCATCGCTGCTTTCCACTACTCATCTGTCTCTTGTATAACATTTTTCTTAAGTGCCTCTTTCTCAGCTTTTGACAGTTGGACCATTGGCTCCTGATCGGCATCTGTTATTGTTACTTGAAATTCTTCTTTGCCACCTAGTCCTTCTACTGGCTGTGTTTCCATCTCAGTGAAAGAGACTGAGGGAATATCAATCTGTGGTTGTTCTGACGTGCCTGCTTCTTCCTGCATCTCTTGCCGTCCATCTCTCAGCAGCTAGTTAACTCTCTTTAGCTCGGCTATTTCCTTGAGCAGACCTTCTTCTCGTTGTACCGGCATTCATGCCAGGTCTCTGCATTGTGATTGCTCCAGCTTTAGCTCTAGCTCGAGATCTTTATTCTTTTTCTCTAGTACCTTGTACACTTTGTCTGTATCTTCGATCAAGGCAACTGCAAGATTTTCTCTAATCTATTGCAAAAAGGTTGCCTGATCGTTGATCCTCTGCTCTAAATATTGCAAGGAGGCGTTCGTGACATCTAGTTGTACTTGAATCTTCTAAATTGATAGATTTGTAGTCAAAAGTTTGTTAGTAACCTCTATCAGTTGTTCGTCTTTGGTTTTGCAAGCATCTGTCACTTCATAAGAAGTTCGCCTAATTCTTCCATCTCCTTTTGTTGTTTGTCTCTTGCTAGATGGTGTTGTTCAGCTTTAGCTCTCAATTCCTCGACTTGTTTTTGTAGATCAGTGATGACATTCAATCTGTCTTCCAACTCTCCTTGGAGAGCGTCAATCACCATCTCCATTTCTTTAGCCTTTGTGTTGCGGCTAAGTGCTACTGATTGCAATTTTTCTGTCATATCCTGCATTTGCTTTGCATATTTATTAACTTGCAGAATCACCTCATCATTGGTATTCCAGTCTTCACTTCTTGATAGTAGCTACCTAAATGTTTTGGCAGTCTCTTGTGATTCTCTTGGTGGGGTTGTGGTGGCTGTTTGCTCCTCCCCTTAAGGTTGTGCTTGGCCCTCTTTTGCTTTGTCATATTGAGGCTTCGTGGATGCCTCGGCCGTTTCTTGCTTAGTGGTGGTAGAAGGGGTTTCCTCTCTTTCCTGTTCTTTTGTTTGCTCAAACTTTGTTGTCTCCTCTCGTGCAGGACTTGCTGCCTTTTCCGTCTCTTGTTATTTTGCTTTAACTTGGTCAAAAGGACTTGCTGCCCGTTGTGCAGATTCTGCTCCCTCTTTCTGTTCAGGCTCTTTTTCTTTAATGGGCTCTTCCTATGTGGTTCTATCTGTTGGTGAAGGTGGTGGGCTCGGCCTGGGGTGGTCGTGTTGTTCTATAAATGGTGAGGATGGTCTGGGGAACATCCCACATTCTTCTTGATGTGCTTCACCTTGGTGTGTTTCTTTAACTTGTCCTTGCTGCTCTGCCGCCTCTTTAGCTTTCCATTCTGCTTCTTGGGCTTCTTTCAGCTTTAATTCCTCTTTCTCCTAATACATTCTTTCCAATAGATCCTTTGGATCTTCTGCTTCTCTCCATGCAAGGTGCTTTGTTCTTGGGCCTTTTACTTCTATAGGTATCCACTTTTCAGGGTCCTTGCCTTGAGCTTGGCGGCTTCGTTCATAAGAATGCATTTCTCTCTCAAACCTTGCATGCTTCTGTTGAGGCTCCTCCTGATGTGCAGCCATAGCTTTTCTTTTCATCTCTTCGATGCGGGATCTTCTTTCCTCATTGTCTGAGCTTTCACTGATATGCCTTTCTGGAGAGCTCTCAACAGAATCTTCATCAAATTTGTATGTTCTTTTGGTGGACCTTGCGGCTCGAGGGGATGGTTGTGCAGACACAATCCATGTGTTCTGATATGGGGCAGGTGGCAAATTATCTGCCATGCCAATAGCATGGTAGGCAATTCTTGTAAGTACCTTAGGGGCTCCCAGATATGTTATCTTGCCCTCTTTCTTTGTTCCCTTCAGTGTGGACAACACATACTGCGCGTGGTCGATTGGTTGCCTAGTTGTCGACTTTAACACTTGTGTAATGTGGTCGCAATTGCATGATTGGGTGTTGTGTATCTTGGCCTGCGTTGCATTTATACGCCCATATAACAAAAATTATACGTATTAAACGTCAATATATGCCGTATTTCCGAATAATTACCGAATAGCCGTATAAAACCGTTTTCGGTCGAGATATTTTTCGACCTATAAGATGGACATGGATAACAACTGATATGGTCCATTAAAAACATCCAAGGCCAACTGAATTGTTGTCTTATTTGGATGGATGCAGGTAAGGACTCTATGTTATCTTGGAGGGTTTTATTTTCTTTGGCAAGCAACCTTACTTTAATGATGTACTCACTGAGGAATGGGGAAGTTCTTTTACTACTTGTCTTACTGAAAGAGGATTTCTTTCCTACAATCATTGTACCTAAATATTTCTAATACTCAATTATTTTTGTACATATCAGTTCATTATTCCTTGGCCAGCTGTCTTTTGAATGTAAACAGCTACACACACACACACACATGAAATTGTATTCATTCTTTGAAAGAACGTGATGGCTTGCACTTCATACATTACACTACCCATATTGTCACGAATTACAAAACTATATTCTTTGCTAAAAAAGAAAACTTAGTCACCCTTATCCTCTTGAGCAGCATGATACACACTATTGTAACTAGTTGGGTTAGTTGCGAGAGGGACATTGTGGACATGGAGAAGAGTTACATCAACTTTGCACATTATGCTCACTACAAGTTTGAGAGTATGAGTACTACAGTACTAGAGTGCCAACGTTTTCTCACATCTGAACTTTCTTCTCTCTCATTATCAACCGTGACTTAGAGCTACACACTTTCCTCTCCGAGCCACAATGTGGGATCTCTATGCAATAAAAATGTTATCCCTTATGTTCTTTGGGTCTTCCACCAAGTACTGCAAAAATCTTGGGTACTTGAGGAGCCACCCTTCGAAAACTATTTCGATCGAAAACTATTTCGATCGAAAAATATTTTGATTGAAAAACTGTTTATATATACAATCGTCGCCGTATTTGATCGAAAAGCATTGTGGACTTTTTTGGAGTTTGGAGAGCTTGGAGCTTATGAGAGTTTGACAAATAGCGACAGCGTCTTCGGTTTACAGCGGTTTTCAAGTAAATTTTTTAAATTTTCAGTAAATACGAACTTATTTTTTGTGTTGTGCCACACTTGTGTGGTGCAGTAGTTTCGGCTCTCACCACAAAGTTGGCTTGCAGGTCGTAGGCCACTTCGTGGTGTGTAGCCATATGGCTCACTCCAAAGGTGTGTAGAATATAGTTTCCTTTGCCGTGGTGTGTAGTTATGTAACTCACTCAAGGGAAGGCTTAGGGAAAATTTAGATTCTCACTCGTATGGTGTAGTAGTATATCTCTCACCATAGAGATGAGTTAGGATTAGAGGTCGACTCGTGGAGTGTAGTAGGCATGATGCTACACCTCTCACTTCAGAGTGGCCTATAAAATTTACAATCTTAAAGTAAATCATTATTGATTATTCTACATAGAAGCACAAAGATTAACGTTCGTCATTTTAAGAGTGTAGAGATGCATACTTTATGCCCTCTTCATCTTAATGAGACTTTCGTTATTTTTGTGCTTCTATTTCTGTAGTAACATCATTGTTAATCAGCAGATGACTTGGTGTTACTCTGAACGTAGATATATACAACAATTGATTTACATTTGAGATTGTTGAGTTGTTTGCTGATGGTTGTGTTGTGCGTTCCACACACTCCATTAGAAATAGCTTATAAAATTTACAATTTTAGATTAAGTTTTTCTGTCATATGTGTTACATAGAAACACAAGCGTTACCACTCGTTATATTAAGAGTGAAGAGATGCATATTTTCATGCCCTCTTCATCTTAATGTGACATACTGGTTACTCGTGTGTTTCATATTCCAAAAGAACATCATTTTTCATCATTAAATGACTTGGTGTTGTTTTGGACGTAAACACATACGATAGGTAACTTACATCTGCAATTGTAAACACATACGATAGGTAACTTACATCTGCAATCGTAAACACATACGATAGGTAACTTACATCTGCAATTGTTAATTTATCCGCTGATAGTTGTGTTGTGAGTTCCACACACTTTATCACGGATTAGATTGATAAAAACTATCAATCTATTTTACAACAGCATCCAGGACTTGTGCTGAGAATATCTCACACTAGTTGAGTTGTTCACATGTACGATTTTCCAACCCTTTAGATGTAATTTCTTTCATCATCTCACACTTCTACACATAGCAGGGTCCAGTTCTTGTGCTGAGAGCATCTCACACTCCTGGCCTATTTCTCTCTCTCTCTCTCTCTCTCTCTCTCTCTCTCTCTCTCTCTCTCTCTCTCTCTCTCTCTCTCTCTCTCTCTCTCTCTCTCTAATTTAATTTTCATGGTCGATTTGCACAATGTGGTTTGTAATCATAAGATTTTCTCTTTAATTTGCAATAATTTAATATTATTTAATAAATTTGAATCATCATTTAATATATATAGGGTTAACACTCATTATATAATAACTATGTTACTATGGTGTACAATCTTTTCGTAAGATTCTTAATTTATAATTTTGTCATACAGATATGGCAGACACGAAGCTAGCGAAACATCAACAAAATTTCGTCTCCGAAGTTATTGTGAAACACTTCCATTACACGTCAAAGGCAGAGATTAGGCGTTGTTTAAACCCTGTCGCTCCGGAGCATTTTTATCAGCTTACAGAGACTCTAACCAAGTCTGTGTTTGAGCAGCTCCAGGCAGAGTTTGCACCAGCTATTTTTGACATAGCCCTCTTGACATCAGGTGCTTTAGTAAACATGGTCAAACAAACCATTGGACAGATCATGAAAACCTTTCAAGAACTGAAAAATCCTGCAATTACTTCCTTGCCAAGCATAGTTAAGCGCATACATCTTGTGCAACAGCTTTACACGGAGTTCAAGAGCAAGGAAAAGTTAGAAAGAGCAGCAAAGCGTGCAAGAGTGGAAGCCAGCTCTTCTGAAGCTGTTGTTGAACCAGAAATCATTCTTAGAACAGATCCTGCAACGTCATCCGTTGCTACATTAGACCTCTCTCAGCTACCACCTATTTTACACCTTTTACCCGACACAACCGTCTTCAATATCCAAGCTCCACAGCTGGGAGAGGGAAGATGGGCACATGTGAAGCGTGTGGGTGTCACACATCCCGCTTTCAAATATCAAGTGTATGTTGCAAAGGTGTTCAAAGTACACTTACATGGGCCCACCATGGAGCAACAGGTCAAAGACGAACCAACAATTTTGGATATTTCACATCGAGGTATTATCTACCCTCTTGCCATGGTGCGCCACGTGGAGCGACCAATGCTCATTTCACAATTTTGGAATGGCGGACATGTGGAGCAATGGATCAAAGAATGCACTGCAGACAACAGCCAGCCTGTCATTCGCGATTACGTACTCACTGCAGGAACAGTAGAGCTATTCCAGGAGAATATTTTGCAGATCATTAATGCTCTCCTCCAAACTCTGAAGTATATACATACGCATAACTACCTCCACAATGATCTACACTCTCGGAATATGATGCTGCATTTTGGCAAAAAAGGTGTTTACGCTGACATTGTGGATTGGGTTTCATGTACCAAAACAAATACGACAACCGGTTTTCCTCCTCTACGCGATATGCAAATAGAAACTAGAAAACAATATGAGAGAGATTATCCATGGGCAGCCCCCGAATGTATATCTAGTAATCCTCTTTCCTAGACCAAAGCTATGGATATTTATTCCATGTTTCATACATGTAAATGCATTTTGAAGTGCTTACCAGAGCCCAAGAACAAAGCAAGAGACATTTTTTGAGTAATGTACTTGCTCATCTTGAAACCGGCAAGCGCCAAAACCCCAAAACCCGGTCTAATGCTTTTGATCTCTCCTTATGTTTAAATGGTGCCCATAGAGTGGGTTACAACATTGTAATGACATCTGGCTTACGACCAGCTAATGATTAATGAAAACACAGTCTCATGATTTCATCATTGTTTTACTTTTGGTGTCAGATTTAATTGTATGTTTAATTGAACAAAATATCTATGTTTGTCATAGATATTTTGTTCAATTACAAGAGCCCAAGAACAAAGCAAGAGACATTTTTTGAGTAATGTACTTGCTCATCTTGAAACCGGCAAGCGCCAAAACCCCAAAACCCGGCCTAATGCTTTTGATCTCTCCTTATGTTTAAATGGTGCCCATAGAGTGGGTTACAACATTGTAATGACATCTGGCTAACGACCAGCTATTGATTAATGAAAACACAGTCTCATGATTTCATCATTGTTTTACTTTTGGTGTCAGATTTAATTGTATGTTTAATTGAACAAAATATCTATGTTTGTCATTCGATATACTGTCCAATGTCAAATTAATTGAATGGGTATTTAAAAGTAATGACATGTTCACTTGATATGCAGATATGGAAGAAGAACTCAACCACGCTGAAGCTCAGGCAATTTTTAAAGAAGAACAAGTTAGATGTGGACAAGCAGATCTTTCTACTATTGCCAACATTGAAGAAGATGAATCTGAGCTGCAGGGCGAACCATTAACCCTTAAAGAGTGCAAAAATCTTTGCCCTAATCACTTTGTACGCCATCAACTATTTCAAATAAGTGGAAATGCAAAAGATACAGCTCCGTTAAAGCTCTCTGATTTGCAACATAAAGGACTGGCACGTGTATTGCTGCAAAGGTTTATACGACAAGAGAGATGACTACCAAACAACAACCAAGTAGCAATCTACTTTATCCATCAATGCTATTGAGGGTGAGCTTTTTGAAATGGGGCCTCTAAACCCAAACCAATGGGCCTACCCTCACAAAATGTTCGTAAAGAGGTACGCACACTACTTGGGGCACCACCTTCTTTTGGGAGTGGAGAAGGAAACCAATCAAAATAACACTTGCACTCACCCACTCAAGAAACACACTTTGAAAACCCCCTTACTCTATATACACTTTGGACACTTGGACACCATCAACGATTATGCAACCCAATGTCGTGCATCAAATGAAATATGCAATTTGTGGAATAGCATTCACCTTCTCCCCATAAGAATACCCATAATACATCCAAACTCCTCCTCTCTCAAGCACTCATCAAAAAATCATGCGCACAAGACTTGCCTCTCAAACACACAAGAGAATCACTTACAAACTAACACACTTTGCATAGAGAGCTCATCTCCATCTATGCAATGCCGTGACACAAATAAAATCACCATGAGAGGTAACCACATGCATATGTAATGAAGCAAAAGAGAGTTTGAGTGAGAAATTTCTTTAGACCAATTGAATAAGTTTGGAGAAACAAACCAATGGTAAATTGAGAATAGAACACTTACTTGATTTCTCGCACACCTTTTAAGGGGAGGACAGACGCTGGCTAACCATCACGAATTGCGACACTTGAAAGTTTTGAAGATGATTTAATGATCACTAACATAACCATGAGAGAGATCATGATGTATTTACAAGTTATTGAGGTGCTACAAATGATTTATTGGGTTGATGGAGTAAGAGATTGTAGAATAGAAAGAGTGGAGGATAGAGTTGCACTTCCTCCAAAGAGGAGGGTTAGGAGGGAGGATGTGAAAGAGGGAGAGTTGGGGTTTTCTCTACTATTGTTCAAGAAACAACATGAAGTTGAAAATATAGGTGTGTTTCATTGAGTCTCTCCAAGGGGGCTATTTATAGTTGTGTAGGAGTGGGATTATACTACACTTAATTAGGGTGAGTGATTAGCCCTAATTAAGTGTCCTTTGACCACTCATTGAATATTGGACATAAAAGGGACTATTTTTTCACCAAAAATATCATGTTAGACCGTGAAGGCTCCATAGGGGTGCATAATGTAGGTGGGCCCCACCATGAGGCCCTACAGGTGGCTCCTGCGGGGTATCTCAACTTGTTTGTCTTGGCATTTAGAAAGCATCTTTAGGTTGGTCCCATCACATGCAAGTGACCTTGAACACTCATTGATCTTCTAGAAGATGAGTAGGGGAAAAATAATATCTCACTCTCTTGATTTACTTGATTTACAGTTCCCTTTTGCTGCGAATCTGAAAGATTTACACTATTTTGACCATAACTTTTTACCTGTAGCTCGGAATGACATGCTTCAAAAGGCAAATTTGACCTTCTCAACATGTTTGATATGAATTTGGACTATTCTTCATGCCCATGCACCAAGGAATTCGGTTTGGAAGGTCCACACTAGGCTAGGGAACCTTTTGCTTCCAAGTCTTCTTGTATGGGCCCTTTGCTTGTATGCATCCAAGGGAAATCATGCTTTTTCAAAAGGCTATGATGCTTAAACAAATAGAGGAGGGCTCAATATTATTTGCTTGTGAAAAGAATATACAATTGGAGTCTTTTTTAAAAGAGAAAAACTATATGTATATTCTTAAGAGACATTGGGCTACCTATGTAGGGGGCATAGAAGACTTGTAGAGATGGACCATAATCTTTGCTAAAGACAAGTGGAGAGTTGATTTCCATGGTAATTTATCTATATGGGATGGAAGATGGATATATTATTTTTCTACTACTAATTCACAAGAGGTAAGAAAGTTTGGGGGTAGATAGTTGGTTATTGTATGCTTACTTTTATTTACAAAGCAAAAAAGAAAAGGGTGGTAATATAAATATATGACTAAGGTGACATTTTTGGGAAGAGTACAATGTATGTGTCGCCACAAAGGTTGAACGAAGAGGGGGAATTTACTCTAGATAACTTAATAGCGTAGAAAAATATATACACATATGAGGAAGAGGACGTTGAGTAGACTGAAAAATGTTGCAAAAAGGTGGTTACCATTTTATGCCACTCATATTAGCCCTCCCCCAAGCTTAGAGATATTCATATCTTTAGGAGGACGGTGTTGCTTCTTTTTTTTTCTTTTTTTTGTCATTTTTCCTTTTCCACTTTTTTTTTTCAATAGGAGGAGTGTCATGCACTCTTTTACTCCATTAGACCTGCTTTTCATTACCTCAATCCCATAAATCGGAGATGGGAGGGTTGCCTTGGGTATGTTCAGATTCCAAAGCTGGTTCTTCTTTGCACATCAAAGCTTTAAAAATAGGTGGAGCATTTGCCAAGCCGAAGGGAGCCATGCCAATTTGGAGCTTAGATGATGTAGGCAGATGACTTCCTATCAACGGATTGATACGTTGAAAGTAGGGCTTTAATCTCTGTAACATTTAATGGCCTAATAACTTATGTGTAGAGGAAATTAGCATGAACATAGTGGGCATTTCATTAGAATAGATTCCTAATGAGAATTACAAGAGTGCTTGGGTGGAGAGAGCAACAAAAAGCATAACACCTTGTTAGATAGCATCAACAATACTTTCAAACGAGAGAGAAATTAAGCTATTGACAACAGTTGAGGACCGGATTTGCATGGAGCGGGTCCCCCCTCCAAAAGGCTTTGTATTATGGTTTCTCCCATCAAGAGAGACATTGTACAATACAATTCTTTGTATTCCTTCAAGACTAGCTAGTGCAATGAAGATGGAAGCTTCATGCACTAAGCAAAACACTTAATCAAACACAACTTGAATTATCCCCGTTCTCAGACCCAAGACCTCACACACCTTCGAAGATGGTGAGAGCTAGCAGGGTATGAGAGTAGATTGAGAGGAAGAAGGAGTATCTTACGAGAAAGATGTACATCTCCTCACATAATCACTCATATTAGCATAGCTTAGCTTAGTAATTAGCTTGGTAGAGAAGATGAGCATGCATTTTAGCTTGGCTCTTGGTTGGATTTGTATCCACATGCCAAGAGAGTGTTGATGTAGGCTTCTATCTCACAAGCTTGGAGTAGGTGATGAGCTCTCCATTAAAGCTTGGGAGGAGATAGAGTATTCTTCCTTCACACATGGTCAAGTGTGAGTGTGTGTGTGTCAATGCCTTGCAAAAATCAGCCCCCTCTCTCTCTTGGGAGAGCCCTCTTGCTAATTTCTCTTGCTGAAGCCTCATTGGCCCTCCCCAAGTCAAGCCAATTACAATTCAACAGCATAAGTGATAGCCTTCTGACATGTGTCCCCCTTTCCCCTTTTGTGAGAGCTTTAGGTAATTAAATAATTAAACTAAACTCTCATTGGACCCCTTTGCCTCCTGGCCAATAGGAATCAGGCAAGCCATGGGGCTCCTGAATGCTCATTGGACCCCTTGGGAGACTGCCCAATAGTCTTCTAGGAGACTTAATTCTCATTGGTTTCTTTTATTAAATGTTTTTAAATTAATTAAACTAGATTTACCCTAGCTTAATTCTCATTGGTCCACTTCAAGGGTCATCCAATAGAAATTGGGCACACCTTGTGGGCATCTGGCCTAGGGAGCTGACATGTGTCCCTCATTCCCTTTGTGTAAAGGGAGCCTGTGTGTGTGTGTGTGGCTTTCTCTCTCATCCCCTACCTTTAGGGCTCGCCCCCTCCCATGTAGGGATGTGCAAAGACTTTTAGGGCACACACAAAGCATCCAATTTTCCCTAGGGTTGACCTTTGGACACAACCTTTGAATTTTGGAACCTTAGCATTTTGGAAGTCTTAATGGGCTGAACCTTAGGGTCTTTTTAGCCCATTGTTGCACATGGCTCTTTTGCAGATGGCCCCCCCTTTGGATCCCTATTTTCCCTCCTTTGGATCCCTACTGTGGCCGGTCTGCTAGCTTAACCAATATTCTAGCTTTTTCTCCCCTGGCCTTCCCCACATTAAATGATCAGTTTAATATGAGAAAATCATTTAGGAGAATTAGATATTGATTATTATGACATACGTTCTTTTTTTAAAAACATTGACACATATTCTCTCTTAGTAAAAAAGAAACTCTCTGAAAGAGGCGCGCGCTCTTTCAGAGAATTTCATTTTTTATTGTGTGTGTGTGTGTGTGTGTGTGTGTGTGTGTGTGTGTGTGTGTGTGTGTGTGTGTGTGTGTGTGTGTGTGTGTGTGTGTGTGTGTGTGTGAGAGAGAGAGAGAGAGAGAGAGAGAGAGAGAGAGAGATATGTGCGGGATATCATAGAGAATAGAAGAGAGAGAGGGAGAGAGAAAGAGAGAGAGAGAGAGAGAGCAGCGGCGAGCGGGAAGAATGCCTTTCCGGCGATCAAACGAGTGGCCATGGTTAACTACGGCCCCAGCTATGAAAATCTTGTTGTGATCGTCGATGTCGTTGACCAGAGCAGGGCCCTTGTTGATGCCCCTGACATGGTCCCCGGTGCTATAAATTTCAGGAGGCTTTCGATACTGATCTCATAGTCGAGATACCTAGGATACCCAAGAAGAAGTAGCTAGCTGGTGCCATTGAAGCTGTAGATATTTTCACAACAAATGGGCTAACAGCTCGTGGGGAAGGAAACTAATTGTGCAAAAGAAGTGTGCTTCTCTCAATGACTTTGATCGCTTCAAGGTTATGGTGGCCCAAAGCAAGAGAGGCTCCATCATCAAAAGGGAATTGGCAAAATTAAGAAAGGAGAAAGCTTTGCTTGCTTTTGCACTGTCTCAAAGCAAATACATGGCTTTTGGATAATAGTTCTATATTAAACAGCAGGTCGTAGCACAGCAGCGAAGTTTTTAAATGTAACATAGGAGAGCCATTTCAGTTATACCAAAAAAAAAACGAGAGAGAGAGAGACTAGAGGGATGGCTTTCGGCAAGCACATGGTCGTAGCCTAGCCGCCCCCTCCGGCACTAGAGTGCACGTCCCTGCTGAATCTAGTGTCGGCCTGCCAGGCTCTAACTCTCTATGTGTGAAGCTTACCTTGCTCAACCTATCGCTGACCACCTACCTGGCCTCAGCATCAACATCGCTCGCATAATCTTCGGCAACAACGGAAGCCGCGTCTGATCACCATCGCTTGCATCGACCTGCCTCATCATGCACTACTCTTCATTTATGGTCATTTGTAGTTAGATTCTTGCATGCTGAAATTGGTTCTCCATCATGCTAGCTTGCTCATGTACTACTTTTTCGGCAAATTTTCATTGGTGCTTCCTTCTTCTTTAAGAGAGAGAGAGAGAGAGAGAGAGAGAGGAGAAGTGAGGGTTTTTGTGTGTGTTGTTGCAACCATCCCATCTCGTCGGCACTTTCCTCTCTCATCGGCACGCTCTGTAAAGTTGCCTCGCCATCACTCTACCTCTCTCTTCTCGTCCATGCAGGTGCTTTTCCGTACAGATTGTCCAATGCTCGGCTGTATCGTGCAACCTTGTTGCTATAGTATGGGGTATTGTACGTGAAAGTGCCAGTTTCGATCACTCAACCCCAACCAATCCCAATCTGTTTTCTTGCCATCGATCGTGATATTTCCCGTGGTCTAGTGTGTGACTGCTCTATGTTTTGCATAAGTTGATGGATAGATGAGCAAGAAATGCCCAAGGACCAATTCAAAACCACTCTCGAGCCCGACCCCAAGCCCGAGCCCAGAGTGTTGAGATGTCGAGCTCTACACCTTGAGCTGGCATCCACTACGGGTCTTGGCCGCTTACGGCATTTACTCACTGGCGCGTTAGGTGACCGACACGGAGGATCTCTGCCAGTGATTCTACAGCTGGACTACACTTATAGTGCCAGCCTAGTACGCTTCTAGCGAGTTCACAGTTAGTGACCGCATGTACATATGTGCTACTTTTCAGCTTTAGCACTTAGTCATTTTGTACTCTCTTTTCTGTGAAAAAGAAGAAGAAGCTTTCCATCTCTGTGTGCTTTGTGCTTGTCTTGTGTAGCTCTCTTGCATCCTCATTCTTTACATGGTATCAAAGCCTGGTGCAGGCAAGAGAGGCTAAGAGAGCAAGAGCATCACAATCCCTTCGTTCGCAATTGCACAAGTTTCTGAACAGGTCTCCAAAGTGCAGTATATAGAGATTTACTGTACAAGTACAGTGGTTGTATGTACGCTTGATTGTGGACACTCGTTGAGTGTAGAAAGCGTTACAGGTACCACGATAGCAGGCTTAGCAGATTTGCAGGTTTTTGCAGATTGCAGCTATTTTGTCTTAGTTCTTCAAGATGTCTGACGGTTTCAGTCAGATTGTTACTGAGAAGCTTCAGAAAAATAACTACCCTGCATGGAAGTTCAGAATAACAAATTTCCTAAAAGGAAAAGGTTATTGGGACTATGTAGAAGGAGACAATGAAAAGGAACCAGAGATTCCCGAGGCAAATGCTACAGCAGAACAAAGGAAAGCTTTGAGGAACTGGCAACAAGGCCAGAGCAAAGTGATGTATTGGCTTTCTATGAGCATCACAGATGGCATGATGGGCTATCTACAGGATACTGAAATCCCCGCCATTGCATAGAGAAACTTAGGCAAAGTGTTCGAGGTGAACACCAAGGCCAGGAAGCTTCAACTAAAGTCGGAGCTAAATCAGGTTAAGAGGAACAACCTCTCAATCAATGATTATGCCTTGAAGATCAAGAGTATCATTGAGGCTCTTGGATCTATTAAAGTATCAGTGGAAGACGATGACATTGTCCGTGCATGCTTGGATGGTCTAGGAGATGAGTATGTACATTTTAGGTCTTCCATGAATACAAGAGACGACATCCCCGTGTTCCAAGATTTGATTTCTATGCTTATTCTTGAGGAGAAGAACCTTGACACATCTTCTTCTCATGGCAGAAATAATTCTGAACAGGCCTTCTATTCTAACTCCAACAGAGGTAGAGGTAGAGGTCGTGGTCGAGGCCCAAGGGGTTGCAGGGGCCAATTTCTGGAAGGTCAATCAAATCAAAACAATACAGGTGGCAAGGGAAACTAGTCTCAAGGCAGGGGGAGTCAAAGAGGTCGTGGTGCAGGATCAAGTAGGCAGCAACATACTCCAGATACCAGAGAATGTTGGACTTGTGGTGAAAGAGGTCACATGTCACGTGACTGTCCAAAGGGAAAAGCAAGTGGAAAGAGAGAACAGGGCAACTATGCATCTACTAGCAGAGATGCAGATGACAGCAAATTTTGGTATGTGGATTCATGTGCCTCTAATCACATGACGTCTCGTGGAGAGTGGTTTAGAGATATGCACAAACCAGATGTGTCAGGCTATGTGCAAACAGGAGATGACACAGCTCACCCCATTGCTCATGTAGGGGACATACCTCTAAATACGAAGAGTGGGAAATCAAACTACTTAGCAGATGTACTTCATGTCCCAAACATTACAAAGAATCTTGTTTCTATTGGACAAATGGTTGAGCAGGGTTTGCAGATTCGCTTCAATCCAAATGGCTGTTATGTAGAAGATTTCGAGAATGGTTGTAAGCTGATCACAGAGGGCAAATGTGTGGGCAAAATGTTTACGCTGAATGTAGACATGCCTGAGGTAAAAGCTGCATTATTTGCACAGGGCACAGGTGTTGTGGCTGATGTTGACATTTGGCACAAACGCATTGGCCATGTCAATGAGCAGAGATTGCGCAGCATGCAATCAAAACAGATTGTAAAAGGTTCGCCCAAATTAAAGGTGGATGGTATGCATAAAGTGTGTGCAGCATGCCAGTTTGGAAAACAGTCAAAGGGATCATTTCCACATGAGCGCAATGTATGTAAAAAGCCACTTGAGGTGGTGTACACAGATGTTTGGGGTCCAACCGATACTGCAAGTATACATGGTTGCAGGTATTATGTCTCTTTCATTGATGACCATACAAGGAAAGTATGGGTCTACTTCATGCGTAACAAAAGTGAAGTGTTTGGTCACTTTCAAGACTTCAAAGTCATGATTGAGAAGGAGACAGATATGCAAATCAAGACATTGAGGTCAGATGGAGGGGGAGAGTACTTCTCCAATGATTTTTCAGATTTTCTGTGAATGCATGGTATACGCAGGCAGTTTACATGCAGATATACTCCACAACAAAATGGGGTCGCAGAAAGGAAAAACAGGCACATTGCAGAGGTTGCACGTGCATTGATGAATGAGAAGAACATGCCTCATCATTTCTGGGCTGAAGCCGTAAATACAGTTGTGTACATTATGAACAGGACACCTACAGCTGCGGTGCATGATGTAACACCTGAGGAAAAGTTTACAGGTACAGAGCCTGATTTGGCACACTTGAAAGTGTTTGGCTGCATAGCTTACGTGCATGTACCAGATGAGTTGCGTAGGAAATTGGATCCTAAAGCAGAGAAATGTATTCTTGTGGGATATTTCCTTGAACAAAAGGGGTACAGGTGCTACAATCCTACTACACGAGAATTATGAGTGAGCAGAGATGTAGTCTTTGATGAGATGAGCAGATGGTACAGTAATGCACATGGCACTATTGGGGCTGATGTAAAAGATGATGTGGTTGTACAAAATGTGAGGCCACAGTCACAGGTTTTGAGTGGACCACAAGATTCCTCTTCTCATGGCTCTCTTGAGAAACCATGGAATGGTAGAGTACGTACGCAGGTTACTCCACCAACAGGTACAAGGAATGTATCACAAAACGGAAAGGAAAAGGTTGATGAACCTCCCTTTATGGCTGATGCATCATCAAGTTTATCACATGTAGACATGGATTCAGATGGTTCTGAACAAAGTCTTGATGAGGAATTTGGAATTCCGGCTGTCACTACACCTAGTGTAAGGAAAGTACAAGAAGATGCTAGAGGGCAAAGGAGTGACCCAGGACCACGCAGATTTAATAGAGTCAAAAATCCAATTCAAAAATTGACCTATGATGGGTATCTAGCGCATCACCAAGTTTACATGGCTAAGGTGATACAGGATGTGGAGCCCACATGTTTTGAGGATGCAGTTGGAAATGTGCATTGGGATTATGCAATGAATCAAGAGATGGCTGCATTGGAAGCAAACGACACATGGGAGTTGGTGCCATTGCCAAGTGGCAAGAAAGCTATTGGTTGTAAATGGGTGTATAAAACCAAGCATAAGGCTGATGGTAACATTGAGCGTTACAAGGCAAGGCTGGTCGCAAAGGGTTATGCACAGACGTATGGCATAGACTATGAGGAGACCTTTGCTCCAGTGGCAAAGATGACGACTGTGAGAGCTGTCATAGCAGTGGCTGCATCTAGAGGATGGATTATGCATCAAATGGATGTAAATAATGCCTTCTTGAATGGTGAGTTGCAAGAGGAAGTGTATATGGATCAGCCACCTGGTTATGTCGATCCAGGTTACCCAGATTATGTAAGCAGACTTCTCAAAGCTTTGTATGGTTTGAAGCAGGGCTCTAGAGCATGGTATGACAGGATTGCCAAGTATCTTGTCAGTATTGGTTTTAGGAGAGCTCATGCTGATCATTCACTCTATGTACGTGAGAGTGATGTGGGGATTGTGGTCATTACCATATATGTAGATGACCTTATTATTGTTGGTGACAATGCTATGGAGATTGACCATGTGAAGGGTCTTCTCAAACAGGAGTTTGAAATGAAAGATTTAGGAGAGTTGCGCTACTTTCTTGGCATTGAGGTGATCAGGACTCCAGAGGGTGTATGGCTATCACAGAGACAGTATACTTTGGACATGTTTTCAAAGTATGGTATGGCTGATTGTAAGCCAATTTCTATTCCCTTGGATGTGAATGCAAAGCTGAGTGCAGAGAAGGGTGATGTTGTTGAGGATGTCAACATGTACAGGAAGATTGTGGGTAGTCTAATCTACTTGACTATCACGAGGCCAGACTTGAGCTACACAGTAGGCTTGGAGAGTCAGTTCATGTAGCTTCCGAGGAAGCCACATTTGGATGGAGTACGACGCAAACTTAGGTATGTGCAAGGTACTCTTGACTACACATTGTTCTATGCAGCAGATGCACCATTAGCATTGTATGGGTATACAGATGCAGATTGGGCAGGTAGCATTGTTGATAGAAGATCTACGAGTGGCTTCATGTTCTCTTTTGGGAGTGCTCCTGTTTCTTGGAGCAGCAAAAAGCAGCCTACAGTTGCTTTATCGAGCACAAAGGCTGAGTACAGAGGTGCAGCAGTTGCGGCGTGCGAGGTAGCTTGGCTACGCACATTACTTGAGGACTTGGGAGTGTAGGTGGACCAGCAGATTTTCATCCATTGTGACAACCTCAGCAGCATGCAGTTGGCTAGGAACCCAGTGTTCCATGCCAGGACCAAACACATAGAGGTCCATTACCACTACGTTCGAGAGCGAGTGTTGGCGGGCGACATCGACTTGGTCTACGTCAGCACAGAGGAGCAGATAGTGGATATCTTTACCAAGGCCCTCGGAGCTAAGAAGCTTCGACGTTTCCAGACTATGCTTGGACTCTGCGACATGCAGAGCTCGAGGGGGAGTGTTGAGATGTCGAGCTCTACACCTTGAGCTGGTATCCACTACGGGTCTTGGCCGCTTACGGCATTTACTCACTGGCGCGTTAGGTGACCGACACGGAGGATCCCTGCCAGTGATTCTACAGCTGGACTACACTTATAGCGCCAGCCTAGTACGCTTCTAGCGAGTTCACACTTAGTGACCGCATGTACATATGCTACTTTTCAGCTTTAGCACTCAGTCATTTTGTACTCTCTTTTTTGTGAAGAAGAAGAAGAAGCTTTCCATCTCTGTGTGCTTTGTGCTTGTCTTGTGTAGCTCTCTTGCATCCTCATTCTTTACACAGAGGTGGCGCTTAGTTCCTCTATAGGGTCTCCTCCAGCCGCTCCCATCTTGCAAACCTCCAAGACCACAAGGCCTGATGCCCTCAAGTGAGTATGGGACTACATCAAGGATCACAAGCTCCATAATAGTACTGAGAAATCGTAGATCTTATGTGATCCTCCCCTTAAGAACGCATTTGGATGAGACAATGTTTAGGTGTCAAAAGTAATCAAGTACTTGAGTCCCCACTTGTCAAGAAAGGTTTGATGGAGTTGTCTTCTTTGTCTAAGTCAGTTTTCACCAAAAGACTTGAACTGTTGTGTTGGGGGAAAAAACATGCCCATGTTGCCTGCTGGCTAGTGTTTTAGGTGGAGCCATTATTTGATAGTTTATAGTTTATCTTCCTTTTCATGTGCCATATCTGTATGGCAGGCTAGTCATCAGCATTGATGGAGTCATGCTGTAAATATCCACTTTCTAGCAAGACAAGTTGAATAATTGGAAGATCCATACCAATTAAAATTGTGATTGGAGGTCTAAATATTGAAATAGTTAATATGAGTTTTGTTTATGACTTGAAAATTACTGGTGTTCCAAGGATCCTCTATCCTCTTGGACTGAGAGAGAGAGAGAGAGAGAGAGAGAGAGAGAGAGAGAGAGAGAGAGAGAGAGAGAGAGAGAGAGAGAGAGAGAGAGAGAGAGAGAGAGAGAGAGAGAGAGCGAGTAAGTGTTCACCAAAACCTTTTGTAAAAACCAATGGAAAAAAGAACATTGAATATCTTAACAAAAAAATTTGGATTTCTATCGAGTTTTACACCTAAAATCCTCCAAACTTAGCCAGTTTCCTTCAATGCCACCCTCAAAACTAGCCTGGAGTTTCCGATTTTGGCCCTTAAAAATTCACTTGAGGCTTGATTTTTAATAAATTTTTTGCCAATGCAGATAGTGATATTGTTTCTCATTTGAGAGAGAGAGAGAGAGAGAGAGAGAGAGAGAGAGAGAGAGAGAGAGAGAGAGAGAGAGATCTAAGCATCTTCTCTCACTTAGCATTGTTCTTTCTAATGGATACCACCTTATCTTGAGCAGACATAAACTCAAAACAGAGAATTGGCTTGCAAACAAATTAGTATGCAAAGTCACTGCAGTGAACTTCCCTATTGTTGAAAATTTTATTCCAGATTTGAAGAAGGCTCTATGTTGGAATTAGGGTTGCATAGAAACGCACACAGCTTGGAGAAGACGAAGGAAGCTCAAGGCACACAATAGAGAGTGTGTTTCTTAGTATGCAATGGAAAGATAGATAGCCCTAGAGTGATGGGCGTATATACAATGCACGGGGGAAAAAACCTCCTAAAGAAGGAAAAAATGCCCCGGCGGTCCTATTGTGTTCACACACATCACTACCACATGTATATGGTAACAAATCCCCCCTGGAGTGATGCGGTGAACGAGAGCTGGCACATGAGTAAAGGGAAGTTCCATGCCCTGAGGACAGGATCAGTCCACAAAGGGGAGTAAGCCCAAAGCTTTGCGGAAAGCTTCAAGCTTCTCACGAGACAATGCCTTTGTGAAAAGATCTACAAGGTTGTCCTGTGTTGGCACATAAGCCAAGTTGATCTCTCCTGCTAAGAGCCTCTCCCTGACATAGTGGTAATGCACCTCAATATGCTTTGTGCGAGCATGAAAAACTCGGTTCCTCGCAACTGCCAATACGCTATGACTATCAGTGTAGATAGTGTTGGCAGTGTCCTGTCCAACACCCAAATCAGCCATAAGGCGTCTGAGCCATACACACTCAACCGTAGCTGTGAAGACTGCCCTGTACTCAGCCTCACAACTCGAAGTGGCCACATTAGGTTGCTTCTTGCTCAACCATGATATACATGAACTGCCAAGCATGAAACAAAAACCACTTGTGGACACTCACGTGTCAAAACAACCAGCCCAATCTGAGTCCCAAAAAGCATGTAAGTCTGGCGGCAATGATCCCCCCTTGGGATAAAACAAGCCAAGATGTAAAGTGCCACTAAGGTAGCGGAAAATCCTCTTGACAGCCTGCCAATGCTTAGACCCTGGGCTATGCATAAATCTGCTGACCCGTAAGACTACAAACTGAATATCCGGCCTCGTGTTGCATACATAAATGAGGCAGCCAACAGCAGTTTGGTAAAGAGTGACATCAGCAGGATTGCCAGCATCATGTAGACTCAACTTCAAACCTGTTTCCATGGGAGTGGCAATAGGTTTGCAATCCTCAAGTCCAAACTTACATAGCAATGTCTCTATGTAACTTTTCTGACACAAGGCAATACCACCATCACACTGCTTAAACTATATGCCCAAATAATGATGCAACAACCCCAAATCTTTCATCTTGAAAGTAGCATTCAAATCAGCCTTAAATTCAGCAATATGTATCTCATTTGGTCCAGTGATCAGCAAATCATCAACATAAAGAACCACGATGAGAAATACATCACCCTCACGCTTTACATACAATGTGCTTTCTGTTGGACTGTTACGAAAGCCTTGTTTGACCAAGTGAGTGTCAGCTTTCTCATACCAAGCACGAGGAGATTGCTTCAACCCATACAAAGCCTTGTTACATTTGCACACTTTGTCCTCTTGTCCTTTTATGACAAAACCGCGAGGCTGCGTTACATAAACTTCCTCAAATATGTCACCATTCAAGAAAGCAGTAACAATGTCTGATTGATGTACATCCCAACCAAAATGAGCTGCCAATGCACATAGAAAACGCACAGTAGTCATACGACAAGTGGGAGAAAAAGTCTCTTCATAATCTATGCCTTTTTGCTGTGCATAACCCTTTGCAACAAGTCGAGCCTTATGGCGATCAATCTCACCATCCGGCTTGCGTTTCAACTTGTAAACCCACTTCGTTCCAATGGCCTTTTTTCCAGGAGGCAAATCACATAAAGTCCATGTGTCATTTTCTATAAGTGCATCATATTCTGATTGCATGGCAGCCATCCATTTTTCTGAATTCTGAGCTTCATCAAAAGTCAGAGGCTCCTCAACATCATGTAAGCTAGACACAGCCAAAGCATAACAATCTGATGCATAAGATGCATGGTGAGAGCCTGAATGAGTACGACTAGACAAAGGTGCATCCAATTTACTGTCACGCAAAGTGTGCACCAGCCATTTTGGCATACCTCTACCCTGCTCATTTTCAGCCCTTTCCTCATCAAGTACATCATGTACATCTGCATCAGTAATAGGCTGATCTAAAACATTTTCAGAAACCCCCATAGGCTGTACATTTGCCTCATTGGAACTTACATTCGTATTTCCACCACTGAAAAGAGGCAACAAAGTGTCATAAATGTCCTATGAGCTTACATTACTGTCTCTAGTACATGACAGCAAGGGCTGAACAGAATCTTCCACAAACACTACATCTCGAGAAACCAGAATACGTTTTGTTTGCGGATGATACAACCTGTAACCTTTGCTTTCAGCACTATAACCAACAAAAATACATTTGACAGCCTTATCATCCAATTTTCTGCGTTGCACTTGTGGCAACAAACCATATGCCTAAAAGCCAAAAACACGCATGTGCTCAATAGAAGGCTTTCTATCATGCCATGCTTCATATGGAGTAATAGACTGCAAAGCTTTCGTAGGACACCTGTTTAGTACATAATTGGCACACATGATGGCCTCAAGCCAAAAAGAATGCGGCAAACCTTGACTTTTGACCATACATCGTGCCATTTCCGTCAGTGACCTGTTTGTCCTCTCAGCAACACCATTTTGCTAAGGCGTATAAGGCACTGTACATTGGTGTTTTATCCCACGACTAGCCAGAAATGCATTAAATTCATGAAACATATACTCCCCCCCTCGATCTGAACGGAGGGTGCCCACAGTACATTTCGAGACATTTTCAGCCATAGCCAGAAATTGTTTGAAGCACATAAAGACTTCGGACTTCGCTTTAAGCGACAATACCCATGCATGCCTCGAGTAATCATCAATGAAAGTCACGAAGTATAGGTAATTGCCCAAGGATGGAGTTTGCATGGGCCCACAAACTTCACTATGCACAAGCTGCAACCTGCATGTGGCCCGAACTGAACCATCCTTTGGAAATTTAGAACGATGCATCTTACCCAAAATACAGCCTTCACAAACATGTTTGACAGGTGCTTCAAGAGGCGGCAAAGAAGCAACCATATCAGATTTCTGCAAACGCAGCAAAGTGGCAAAATTCAAATGACCAGAACGTGCATGCCAAAGTTTTGCATCTGAAATAGCCCTTGAATCTGCAACAGCATTTGCAAAATTTTGTCCACACTTGTCATACAAAGTGAGCTTATAGAGCCCACGACACAAAAGCCCAGATGCAACAATTTCATCACCAAAACTGAGATCATGAACTGTACATCTGTCATCCACAAATTTGACTACAAGTCCAAGTCTAGCAAGTACGGATACAGATAAGAGATTCTTCTTGATCCCAGGTACATAAAGTGCATCAACAAGCGTGAAGGAACTGCCATTAGCAGCAGTAAGCACAATCTTTCCAACTCCCTGAACTGGATAAGATGCGTTGTTGGCACAAGTGACTGAATTTCCATGAGGGACAAACTCAAGAGAGGTAAACAATTCACGATGTGAGGTAATGTGCTTTGTAGCACCAATGTCGAAACACCACACATGTGAATCTGCAGCAACTGACAAGCATGCATCATGGACAGCAGGATTGTAAGTGCACTCTATGCTAAACGCCCATTCTGCATCAACATTAGCAACACAATCTCCTTTCACAGAAGACTCAACAATGGCTGCATTTGTAGTGGAACCAGCATTTGCAGTGGAACCACCCTCTTTCTTCTTAGCCTCTTTGGCCTTCAACTTAGGACACGACTTGATCAAGTGATCATTGGCTTTACAATAATGGCAACGCATATTCTTTTTGCCCTTATCACCAGAATTGCCAGACGAAGTACTGCCAGCAGAAGCATTAGGAACAGAATTTTTGCCACTCGCAGCAAAACCATAAGAAGTGGCTGCATTGTTGTAACCACCCTTTCTTTGAGAAGCAATAAAAGCCTGTTCAACTGCACGCTGCCTAGTCCTGTTTTTTCTAGAAAGTGACTCTTACAACAGCAATGTGCATAATGTATCAAACTTGACAACTTCAGGATTTCCTTGGGTCATCAGTCTCCAAGTACTAGCAAAAGTCTAGTAGGAATCTGGTAAGGCATCAAGAACAGTCCGCACAAGGGAACTGTCTGAAATGACTTCACCTGCAGAAATAAGCTGCTCATTGATATCCTTGACACTAGCAAGGAAAGTGTCCATATCATCTTCCTCATGCATAATCTTCGATTCCAGCTCTTTACGCAGCAAAGCAATTTTAGCCTCATTGCGGCTTGCATAAAGACCTGCTAAAATATCCCAAGCCTGTTTTGCAGATTTTGTTGAACGGATGTGAGGAACAATGGTGCGCTTCACAGACAACGCAATCAATCCATGAGCCTGCGCATCTTTAACATCCCAACGAGCTTGTTCTACCGTAGGCAAAACAACTCTAACAGCTGCAATCCTTGCAGCAAGACCTGCAACATCCTCAACATCGCCTACATCCTCAGAACCAGGATGTACATCAATGCCCTGCACAATGTTACAGACACCTTTTGACACAAGAACATGTTGCATCATATAAGCCCACATAGGGTAGTTGTCCCCATCCAACCTGTCCTCAGCAGCAAACATCTTGAACACATCTGTGTTGTTGTTGTCAGCCATGGTAAATGCTGCACCTGGTGTGAAAACTGCCCAAAAATGGGAGAAATGGAGCGGGAACAACCTGTGCTATATAGCACAAACCGTAGAAGACTATAAGGCACCTGTTATGCAGAAAACGGCACTGACAAAAATTCTGCACAAAATGACGAAATAGCATGTGCAGTACTGCCTGTAGTGGAAACGGAGCCGAAATGAGCCCAAATCAAAATTTTGAGCAGAGCTAGCTCTTTGAGCTATCCCGAAAATTTTTTTAACCTGCGAACGCTCGCCAAAGCTCACTGAAATCAGAGAAAGTGAGCACGCGTGTGCTGGAGCAGCTGGCGACTAAGCCCGGGAGGACGTGACCTGCTCTGATACCAATTGTTGGAATTTGCAGAGAAACGCACACAGCTTGGAGAAGACGAAGGAAGCTCAAGGCACACAATAGAGAGTGTGTTTCTTAGTATGCAATGGAAAGATAGATAGCCCTAGAGTGATGGGCGTATATACAATGCACGGGGGAAAAAACCTCCTAAAGAGGGAAAAAATGCCCCGACGGTCCTAGTGTGTTCACACACATCACTACCACATGTATATGGTAACACTCTAGTACCACCTTTTAGGGTATGGCATGGCTTTGATCTTCATAGATTGGAGCCAAATTTGCCTCTTATAATTGGTGGCGGCATGAATATTCCACATGACCAAAGATGTAAAGCATATTCCGACGATGATGTGACCGTTGTGTGGTGGATGCTGTGGCCTTCTGACATCTGCCATATTTTTTCAAACAATGATTCAAAATGGAAAGGAGCAGCATCCAACTAACTTTTTTCAATTATGATGATGTATTTCTTGAAAATTTAGGCATAGAACTCTATTAATTTTGATTGTTTTTTTTGTAAATTGATTACAAAGGCATTATTGGTCACTTAAAGAAAAACATGATTTTATTGTAACAAAAAAATTCTTTCATAATTAATGGTGTTTGTCAGGCATGTGTCGTGTAAAAAGGGTTCCTTGTATGAAGATCAAAACCTTGTAGGATGGGTAGGTCAAGAGGACATGGAAGGGACGATTGGTGTATAAATGAACTAATGAGGTGCAATAAATTGCTATCAAATTGATGTGGCTAAGAGGAGGAAGGATTCACATACTCTCAAGTATAAAGGACGATCAAGAACCAAAGTACTAGACAAGAGAGCACTTACCTTACAAAAGAAACATAGAGTGACTTGAGCATTAAGTAAAGGTCTAGAGCTTTTATTAGTCTATCAATCTTACTTCATGCTCAAACATGTGAAGCCCAAGTGAGAAAAATCCAAGCCAAAGAAGAGTAGAAGCAGAGGAGCTTACTGTTAAATAAATAGAGAATGAGCCAAAAGATAATATTTTCAAATATTGTGTTACTTTTTTTCAAAGTAAGCTTTGATCTTTTGGAATTTAGAAGGTAGTTTATCCATTGAAAACTCTTTTTGTTGTAGTGCATCAATATATAACAAACAATAAATATTTTGTTGATGATAAAATTTACTAATTGCGTACAAACACTTGCTCGGGTTTATCTTTGCTAGAAAAAACTCGCTCAGTGCGTGGTAAGACTCTTCTAGTGTTTTATACATACTATAGTCAAGAATAACTTATTTAGAAGTGAAAGAGGCCAGGTTCTACAATGATGGAAAACATCTTAGCCAAAAAGATCTTGAGTAAAGATAGATTCCTCACGTGCATCCATATAAACAAGACAACATATTCATTAGCCTTGACTACTTATTACAGGTGTCAACAAACCTATCAATTGTTATACATGTCCTACTTAAAACCTTTTTAACTTATACCTACCATCCATATAGTGTTAAATATCAACAAGTATCCATTCTTAGAAACGTAAGCCACATATGAAAGTGACACGTGTGTGTAGATGTTTTACTTAAATACATAAACACAAATGAACATAGCAGCTTAAAGGACATTTGGTTTTGAACAAGTTACCAGGGGTAGCACAAAAACAACTCAGTCTTAGAATTATTTTTTACATTGCAATAATAATGAGGTATCATTCCAGCGTATAAGTATAAAGGAAGGCTTGTATTGTTTGCTTCATAAAGTGGAAAGAGTGTGGTACATGAAGGATGGACAACAGTCGAGCCAAAAAAAAATCAAGAAAGGATAGAGTCCTCACCTGCATCCACTCAAACAAGATAACATATATGTTAGCCTTGAATGCGTTTTACAGGTGTCAATGGACTTTATCAGTTGCTATCCATGTTCATCTTACAATCTTTTTAACTTAAAACCATTGCTTAAACATATACTTCTGTTTTTGGTAGAATTCTCAAGGTATGAGTTCTTTTTGTTCTTTCAAAAAACTTGTAATCAAAAGGTCATCAGTCCTTTATAATACAAGTGTATTAATATAGGATATAAATAAGGTTATAACATACCCCATTTTTCATTCTCTTTTTTATTAGCTTATTTAAATAGCTACAATTCTTATTTGAAGGCCATCACTCCTTCGGATCCAAGTGTCTTAATCCTTGTTTTTGCTTATAAAGCATTTTGTGTCTTTTTTACCCAAAGTTTTGTGTAAAGGTCGTTCACAGAGTCAAAGAGCACCAAAAATTACCCAAAAACTATGTATAATCCATTCAAAAAAAACCTTTATAATCTATACAATTAAAACCAGTAAGTCATCACGGTAAATTGTAGTTTACCCGAGAGCAGAAATAAACCAAGTAAAGCCTTGAAACCTACATGCTATTACAACCATGGCGTATGTCGGTGTGTACGACGAGAAAAAACCCTTTCAGCTCACTAGGTAAGAAGGGGGGGTGGTAAGAAAGATAGTAGTGCCAAATCCTCCAAATACCAACCAACCAACTCGTCTTGATAAACATATCAATATCATGAATCAAGGCTACATCACATTATCATGCAGCAGATCAGACAGTTTGGTACCTACTACATACCGTATATAAAAAAAAATATCCTTAGCTCATTGTGCTATAAAATAAAATTTTCTCAAAATGTTACCTTAACCAGAGCCCTAGGGGCAAGAAACCAAACATCCATGGTGTTGCAACCCACCTAAAACCATTATTCTTGTAGCCAATACCTAAAAATCTCATCAAAAACAAACCAGACCTAACGTTACCCATCTAAAATGGTATCACATTCCTCACCATACTATTACATATAGATTCCAACCAATGAAAGCCACCTTTATAAGGTTATGGTAAACAGAAGTGCATGCTCATAAAGAAGCCCCATCAAACCTATATGTGAAGATCAAGGTCATCATCCAAACGTCAGGGTTTTTTTTGCCAACAAATGATACCAACAGAATATAGGTTTTTTTTTTTAACTTTTACTCTTTCCAGCAACATGTACCAGTTTAGCAGTGAAAATATCATCATAAAAGCCATGAAGAAAACATCATTTATTGTGTTCCTATGGAAACTTATAGATGCAACAAACTAGACGTACTAGAAAACAAGAGAGAAACTCTTTTGACAGAAAGCAGTAATACAATAAAAAGTGCTATAGTACATAACAAACCCAAGCCACAAGTAATACCACAAACCTGTGAAGGTTGCTCCATGAGTTCCATATCCATATAGTAAACGGCCACGATCACACACCTCTCTTTCAAATACACACACTAAAAACTCACACAAGTCTAAGTGAGGGGCAAAAAGTGCCCTCACCTTCTTAAATAGAAGCGGGTTGAGGATGAATCATTATGACGAGTATCCACAAAATATTTCCCATCATAATCAGCATGATCCAACAAGGCACCGTTCCTTATGGGTCACAAATGTGGCCGCCTTAGAGGGGGCTACCATTATGCTGCTTTGGGTTAGGGTGCACAGAGCAACCTGAGAGCAGGAAATGCATATGAGGGGGAGAGGGAGAGAGAGAGGAGACAATAGCAAAGACGTGAAGCTGACTTTGGTAAAAGGGGGAAATTAACCCTCATGTTCTACCTTACTATCATAAGGTTAAACTTACAAAGCACCCTTAACAAGGGTTACTTCCCACTAGGGAAATAACCCACAGGTAGCCAAGTGTAAAAGGAAAGAGAACAAGCCTTCTTGAATAAGTAGGTATCCAGACAAACCTTTGCTGGGTCAATTCCAGACCTATTATAGCCACGAATAGTAAAGACCAAAGTTGACCCAGGGAGGATATATTAAGGTAAAAGTCTAGTTTTTAACCATTCAGAGCAAGTAGCAATAGTAAATTAAGTGTGTGTGTGTGTGTGTGTGTGTGTGTGTGTGTGTGTGTGTGTGTGTGTGTGTGTGTGTGTGTGTGTGTGTGTGACCCTTTCCTAGGCACCATACACAATGGGTTGGCAATAGGCCCATAATTGTGTATGGGTCTATTACCTAATCAAAGAGATGAGATTAGTGCGATAAAGATTTAGTACAGGCCATTGATTCAGTGAAATAGCTTTAATGATGGTATAAATTAGGTCACTTCTTTTGAAACCATTGTGATAAAAAAAATCGATAAGAAGTCGAATGTCTTCCCATGCTCTGAAGCAATTATACGACGCATAAAGGATCATGTATAGAAGATTAATACAAGTATTAAGAGCTAGTTTCTGCATCCGGTTACTTTTCTCCCTGACAAATTCTATAGAAGATATGTTGAGCTCGTCCCTTTTCCAAATGAATCAATAGTCAAAGTTACCATTATAGGGATTATGTAACAAAATAGCGATGTTACGGAATTGTATAGAGGTGGAAAAGAACCCAAAAGACATATTAAATCATTCACTGTAAGTAGGCTCAATCTTAAGGCAGTTAGGGTAAATAAGGTCAATCTCATCAAGGAAGTTTCTATTATTTAGGCTCAAGATATCATCCATATATCTATATGTGTGTTTAAACAAAGAGAGTTTATGACTTTTACTTTTATTTATCAAGGTCTCTAGAAACTACTTGTACTCAAAAAAGGCTATTAAGATACCAAGGGGAGAGCAAAAAAATCCCATAGAGATACCAAGGCTTTGGTTGTAGCATTTGCCACCAAAGTGGATTGAACATTTATCAAGAAGCCATGTAATGTGATCACTTAAACTCTTCTCATCAAAGTGGAAGGCATGAGAAGAGTTGGCTTTTTTAATCCATCTAGGCTTATTCACCCGAGAGAAGTAGGAAAAACCTTTTTACGTAAACGCAATCTTAGTTAATTTCTTCAGAACATTCTTCAATCTTGTATCACCATTAAGGGGTATATTTTCATAACATTGAGTGATATCAGCAGAATAGAGATGAAATATCTAACTCGGGAGGTTAAGAGTGACCTTAGTGAAGTTGTTAACTAGCCAAAGGGGTTATATTGTATTTTGGGAAAATTTGGGAAATTTTTTGTTTAATAGCACAAACAGCCTCAATCTTTGAAAGAACAAGGTCAAGGCATGATGTAATGTCATTAGTAATGTGAGTAAATATCCCATTAAAGGCATCAAAAATCCAACAAAATTTATGTTTGTGATGTTTGTAGGTGGAAAATAGAACGGGAAGTTTGGCCGACTCATGCGAGTATCCAAGATTGATAAGGTGTTCAATAATACTATTGGTGACCTCATTATGAGAGAGGTTAAGAAAAGTAAATTCCCCATGGCGTGTGTGAGCGGCTTTCCAAGCAAGGTGATTGCAAATGAGAGTGAGGAAATTGGCACTTTTATCTAGACCAACAACAAACCAATCAAGTGCAATTTTTTGGATTTTTATACCTATCCGGTGTGATCCAAGTGCTATTTGTAGACATCCAATCTTGTGGTAAGAGGGAAACTTTTTGAAATAAGCAATATTGAACCAATTTTCTTAAGTCCAGTAGGATTGTCTTCTCGAGTCGGGGAGTAATGACAAGGTTAGTCAAGCAGCTAAGTAAAGATAAAACTGCAAGGTATGGGTTTTTTGGAAAAATAGGGATGTGATCCATTCCTTTTGCCAAAATCTTTTGATTGGTGGGGTTATTAATCACATTTTGATCAGAAGTGCAAATATGCTTGCCTAAATCACCAAAATATTTACAAAAAGCATTATACATATCACAAGCACAATCAGGGATATTACTTTGTTTTCAAAAAGACATTGCTGTAAATAGACTTTTAATCGATTGATGATATCTCCAGTCAACTACAATATTATCTAATAAATTATGGTTACCACAAAGTAAGTCAAAACTCTCACAGAATATCTCCTTTGGTGAAAACCTTTCCAAAAAATTTATTTTGGAATAGACAATGTATGTAGATAAGATCTGATGCAAAGGTCTTTTTTGGGAGCCGCTTCCTTCCACATGGGCCAACAATAACTTGGAAGGTACATATGATTACAAGTCAAGGAAGTGGCAGATGGGAGTGACTCTTCCTCTTCCCCTAGTAAAGCTGTGAGATCTTCCTGTATTAAAGCTAGAAGAAGTACTAGGTGTAAGGAAAGATGTGAACGAGTTATTGGGGGTAGTTAGAGATTTTTTTCCTTTCAGTGAGGGAGAATCATCATCATTAATGCATGGTTTGAGTAATCCAGTGATGATTTTAACACCTTTGTAACTAGCATGGGTGGTGAGATATGTGCTCGGTTCTTTAGACTTGAGCTCCTTAAGAATATCAGGCATGAGACCCCGAAAGATATTGAAAGTAATTTGAGCAATAACAAGTTGCTTGGCTTGCCCACCCAACCAAGAGCAAATGAGGGAGAGGTGAAAGTCTATAGGTTTCTCTAGGAAGAGTTGTTGCAGGGGATTGAGAATATATCAAATTGCATGGTCAAACCACATGATACTAGATTCAAAAGCGACTTTAGGGTTAAGAATTTTGCAAGTACACCTTACGTAAGGCTGAAAAACATTCCAAATTGATTCCATGTAGAAGTATGGGTTGCTTTTGGCAAACTCCATAGTTCCCTTCGTACAGATGTACAAATCAGCATTAGAAGAACATTTAGAATGCTCAATAAAGTTGAGGTTGAAGGGAGCCTTGATAAGTTCTCCTTTGTCCAAGAATAATCCTCCTTTTAAAACCTTGAGTCTACAATCCTCCACAATGGAATCAAGGAGGTTAGCCATGTAAATCCATGTTTTACTAAGGATAGGTGCCAAAAAGGCTTTGTTGGGGAGGACCCAAAGCTAATGGTCCACACCAAAAGACTCCACCTCAATTTGTCTAACAGGTAAAAAGGAAAAACTTTAGAAACTTTAGGCACCATCTCCAACAGATTAGAATGATTGAGAGACAAAAGGTTGTTTGAAACTCCTTGATTGCTTCCAGAGTAGCACTATCTCTGCAAAAGATACCATCAGTTTGTTGAATAGCTAGAGTAGTAGGAGCATTAATAAAAGTTGGAATAAGGCAGCAAAGCTTCTTCAAAAAGTTGGAAAGCTCTACCCCTGATGAAGAAAATTGCTCTACCTCTTGATGGGAGATCAAAGCTATACCATCTTTACAATCTCTATCTAAAGTGGCCAAGATTTTTACCCAGACATTAAAAGACAGCATCTGCAGAATAGAAGACTTTTTATCCAAAGCTAAAGCTATTCATAAATAAGTTGTGATGTTTCCAAGCTGTTAATACATCTCAAGACAAGATTTTTACCCAGACATTAAAAGACAGCATCTGCAGAATAGAAGACTTTTTATCCAAAGCTAAAGCTATTCATAAATAAGTTGTGATGTTTCCAAGCTGTTAATACATCTCAAGACGAGGGAGGTTGCTACAAAAAGAGGTTCAGAGGATAACTACAGGCCTTGAGAAAGAGCAAGGGCTTGTAACACATAAAACGCAAAGTTAAAAAGAGTTTGCTTAGGGTAGGGGGTTACAATGCTTTTGGCCTTTTTGGCATGAACAGACCTAGTTCTAAGGGCAAGGGTTTTCTTTGGATTTGGTCTTTTAAGTAAATTCTAATCTTGCACTAGCCAACCTAAAACAAGAATTTTAGACACTGGGTCCAACTTAACCTTATAATCCAAACTAGTTTCCAAAGCAAACGTCCTGGTTCTCTCGAAAAACTGGGATAGCCTTGTGTGTAGGATGTGTGTGTAGCTGTTTTACTTAAATACATAAACACAATAAACATAACAGTTCAAAGGACAGCTGGCTTTAGACAAGTGACCAGGGGTAGCACAAAAACAACTCAATCTTAGAATTATTTTGTACATTACGATAAGAATGAAGTATCGTTCTAGTGTATAAGTATAAAGGAAGACTTGTATTGTTTGCTCATAAAGTGGAAAGAGTGTGGTACGTAAAGGATGGACAATAGCCAAGCCAAAAAAAATTCCAAGAAAGGATAAAGTCCTCACCTGCATCCATTCAAACAAGACAACTTAACTTAAAACCATTGCCCAAACGTTTTTGGAAAAAGTCTCAAGGTGTGAGTTTTTTTTGTTCTTTTAAAAAAACTTGTGCTCAAAAAGGTCATCACTACTTTAAGATACAAGTGTGTTAATATAGGCTATAAATAAGGTTATTACATACCCCATTCTTTATT